>NW_024376817.1:0-18600 GCF_016808335.1 Panicum virgatum
ACCAGTTCAGCCTATTTCGCACCGAGTTCATGCAGTAACGAAACAATCCAAAATGCACCCAAACACTACAAAACACAAACATGAGTTTAGGTCCAATGGGGTGGATCGGTGTTCGTTGAAAAATTCTGATGCGATTTCGTGGCACGAACTTTCATTAATTGCACCAGTCAACCCATTTGCACCGAGTTCATGTAGTAACGAAAAATGCCAAATGCACCAAACACAACAAAATGCTCCAACATGAGTTTGGTCCAATGGGGTGGAGGGTGCGTTCATTGCGAAAAACTCTGATGCGATTTCGTGGCACGAACTTCTTCATTAATTGCACCAGTTCAACCCATTTTGCACCGAGTTCCGTGTAGTAACGAAACATTGCCAAATGCACCGAAACACTACGAAATGCTCCAGAACATGAGTTTTTTGCAATGGGGTGGATCGAGTGTGTTCTTTGCGAAAAATTCTGATGCGACTTTCGTGGCACAAACTTGTGCATAAATTGCACCAGTTCAACCCATTTGCACCGAGTTTCATGTAGTAACGAAACATTGAAAAATGCACCCAAACACTACAAAAACGCACCAAAACATGAGTTTAGGTGCAATGGGGGGATCGCGTGCGTTCGTTGCCACAAAATTTCGATGCGAGTTCGTGGCACGAAACTTTTGCATTAATTGCACCAGTTCAGCCTATTTCGCACCGAGTTTCATGCAGTAACGAAACAATCAAAATGCACCCAAACACTACAAAACACATCAATTCATGAGTTTTAGCGTCCAATGGGGGGATCGGTGTGCATTCATTGTGAAAAAACTCTGATGCGATTTCGTGCACGAACTTCTTCATGAACTGCACCAGTTCAACCCATTTTGCACCGAGTTTCCGTGTAGTAACGAAACATTGCCAAATGCACCGAAACACAACAAAATGCTCCAGAACATGAGTTTGGTTCTGATGGGTGGAATGGGTGCGTTCATTGCGAAAACTCTGATGCGATTTCTTGGCACGAACTTCTTCATTAATTGCACCAGCTCAACCCATTTGCACCGAGTTCGTGTGTAGTAACGAAACATTGCCAAATGCACCAAAACACTACGAAATGCTCCAGAACATGAGTTTATTTCCAATGGGGTGGATCGAGTGTGTTCTTTGCGAAAAATTACGATGCGACTTTATGGCACAAACTTGTGCATTAATTGCACCAGTTCAACCCATTTTAGCACCGAGCTTTCATGTAGTAACGAAACATTGACAAATGCACCCAAACACTACGAAAACGCACCAAAACATGAGTTTAGGGTCCAATGGGTGGATCGCGTGTGTTTGTTGACAAAATTCGGATGCGAGTTCGTGGCACGAACTTTTGCATTAATTGCACCAGTTCAGCCTATTTCGCACCGAGTTTCATGCAGTAACGAAACAATCCAAAATGCACCCAAACACTACAAAACGAACCAATTCATGAGTTTAGCGTCCAATGGGGTGGATCGTTTGCGTTCGTTGTGAAGAAACTCTGATGCAATTTCATGGCACGAACTTCTTCATTAATTGCACCAGTTCAACCCATTCTGCACCGAGTTCCGTGTAGTAACGAAACAATGCCAAATGCACCGAAACACTACAAAATGCTCCAGAACATGAGTTTGGTTCCAATGGGGTGGATCGAGTGCGTTCTTTGCGAAAAATTCTGATCCGACTTTATGGCACAAACTTGTGCATTAATTGCACCAGTTCAACCCATTTTGCACCGAGTTTCATGTAGTAACGAAACATTGACAAATGCACCCAAACACTACGAAAACGCACCAAAACATGAGTTTAGGGTCCAATGGGGTGGATCGCGTGTGTTTGTTGACAAAAATTCGGATGCGAGTTCGTGGCACGAACTTTTGCATTAATTGCACCAGTTCAAGCCTATTTCGCACCGAGTTTCATGCAGTAACGAAACAATCCAAAATGGACCCAAACACTACAAAACGAACCAATTCATGAGTTTAGCGTCCAATGGGTTGGATCGGGTGCGTTCATTGTGAAGAACTCTGATGCGATTTCATGGCACGAACTTCTTCATTAATTGCACCAGTTCAACCCATTTGCACCGAGTTCCGTGTATTAACGAAACATTGCCAAATGCACCGAAACACTACGAAATGCTCCAGAACATGAGTTTATTTGCAATGGGGTGGATCGAGTGTGTTCTTTGCGAAAAATTCTGATGCGACTTTATGGCACAAACTTGTGCATTAATTGCACCAGTTCAACCCATTTAGCACCGAGCTTCATGTAGTAACGAAACATTGACAAATGCACCCAAACACTACGAAAACGCACCAAAACATGAGTTTTGGGTCCAATGGGGTGGATCGCGTGTGTTTGTTGACTAAAATTCGGATGCGAGTTCGTGGCACGAACTTTTGCATTAATTGCACCAGTTCAGCCTATTCGCACCGAGTTTCATGCAGTAACGAAACATTGACAAATGCACCCAAACACTACGAAAACGCACCAAAACACGAGTTTAGGGTCCAATGGGGTGGATCGCGTGTGTTTGTTGACTAAAACTCTGATGCGAGTTCGTGGCAAGAACATTTGCATTAATTGCACCAGTTCAGCCTATTTCGCACCGAGTTTCATGCAGTAACGAAACAATCCAAAATGGACCCAAACACTACAAAACGAACCAATTCATGAGTTTAGCGTCCAATGGGTTGGATCGGGTGCGTTCATTGTGAAGAACTCTGATGCGATTTCGTGGCACGAACTTCTTCATTAATTGCACCAGTTCAACCCATTTTGCACCGAGTTCCGTGTATTAACGAAACATTGCCAAATGCACCGAAACACTACGAAATGCTCCAGAACATGAGTTTATTTGCAATGGGGTGGATCGAGTGTGTTCTTTGCGAAAAATTCTGATGCGACTTTATGGCACAAACTTGTGCATTAATTGCACCAGTTCAACCCATTTAGCACCGAGCTTCATGTAGTAACGAAACATTGACAAATGCACCCAAACACTACGAAAACGCACCAAAACATGAGTTTTGGGTCCAATGGGGTGGATCGCGTGTGTTTGTTGACTAAAATTCGGATGCGAGTTCGTGGCACGAACTTTTGCATTAATTGCACCAGTTCAGCCTATTTCGCACCGAGTTTCATGCAGTAACGAAACAATCCAAAATGCACCCAAACACTACAAAACGAACCAATTCATGAGTTTAGCGTCCAATGGGGTGGATTGCGTGTGTTTGTTGACTAAAACTCTGATGCGATTTCGTGGCACGAACTTCTTCATTAATTAAACCAGATCAACCCATTTTGCAACGAGTTCCGTGTAGTAACGAAACAATGCCAAATGCACCGAAACAATACAAAATGCTCCATAACATGAGTTTGGTTCCAATGGGGTGGATCGAGTATGTTCTTTGCGAAAAATTCTGATCCGACTTTATGGCACAAACTTGTGCATAAATTGCACCAGTTCAACCCATTTTGCACCGAGTTTCATGTAGTAACGAAACATTGAAAAATGCACCCCAAACACTACAAAAACGCACCAAAACATGAGTTTAGGGTCCAATGGGGTGGATCGCGTGTGTTCGTTGACAAAAATTCTGATGCGAGTTCGTGGCAACGAACATTTTGCATTAATTGCACCAGTTCAGCCTATTTCGCACCGAGTTTCATGCAGTAACGAAACAATCCAAAATGCACCCAAACACTACAAAACGAACCAATTCATGAGTTTAGCGTCCAATGGGTTGGATCGGGTGCGTTCATGTGAAAGAACTCTGATGCGATTCGTGGCACGAACTTCTTCATTAATTGCACCAGTTCAACCCATTTTGCACCGAGTTCCGTGTATTAACGAAACATGCCAAATGCACCGAAACACTACGAAAATGCTCCAGAACATGAGTTTATTTGCAATGGGGTGGATCGAGTGTGTTCTTTGCGAAAAATTCTGATGCGACTTATGGCACAAACTTGTGCATAAATTGCACCAGTTCAACCCATTTTGCACCGAGTTTCATGTAGTAACGAAACATTGAAAAATGCACCCAAACACTACAAAACGCACCAAAACATGAGTTTAGGTGCAATGGGGTGGATCGCGTGCGTTCGTTGCCAAAAATTTCGATGCGAGTTCGTGGCACGAACTTTTGCATTAATTGCACCAGTTCAGCCTATTTCGCACCGAGTTTCATGCAGTAACGAAACAATCCAAAATGCACCCAAACACTACAAAACACATCAATTCATGAGTTTAGCGTCCAATGGGGTGGATCGGGTGCATTCATTGTGAAAAAACTCTGATGCGATTTCGTGGCACGAACTTCTTCATTAACTGCACCAGTTCAACCCATTTTGCACCGAGTTCGTGTAGTAACGAAACATTGCCAAATGCACCGAAACACAACAAAATGCTCCAGAACATGAGTTTGGTTCTGATGGGGTGGAATGGGTGCGTTCATTGCGAAAAACTCTGATGCGATTTCGTGGCACGAACTTCTTCATTAATTGCACCAGCTCAACCCATTTTGCACCGAGTTCTGTGTAGTAACGAAACATTGCCAAATGCACCAAAACACTACGAAATGCTCCAGAACATGAGTTTATTTCCAATGGGGTGGATCGAGTGTGTTCTTTGCGAAAAATTACGATGCGACTTTATGGCACAAACTTGTGCATTAATTGCACCAGTTCAACCCATTTTGCACCGAGCTTTCATGTAGTAACGAAACATTGACAAATGCACCCAAACACTACGAAAACGCACCAAAACATGAGTTTAGGGTCCAATGGGGTGGATCGCGTGTGTTTGTTGACTAAAATTCGGATGCGAGTTCGTGGCACGAACTTTTGCATTAATTGCACCAGTTCAGCCTATTTCGCACCGAGTTTCATGCAGTAACGAAACAATCCAAAATGCACCCAAACACTACAAAACGAACCAATTCATGAGTTTAGCGTCCAATGGGGTGGATCGTTGCGTTCGTTGTGACTAAACTCTGATGCGATTTCGATGGCACGAACTTCTTCATTAATTGCAACCAGATTCAACCCATTCTGCAACGAGTTCCGTGTAGTAACGAAACAATGCCAAATGCACCGAAACACTACAAAATGCTCCAGAACATGAGTTTGGTTCCAATGGGGTGGATCGAGTATGTTCTTTGCGAAAAATTCTGATCCGACTTTATGGCACAAACTTGTGCATTAATTGCACCAGTTCAACCCATTTTGCACCGAGTTTCATGTAGTAACGAAACATTGACAAATGCACCCAAACACTACGAAAACGCACCAAAACATGAGTTTAGGGTCCAATGGGGTGGATCGCGTGTGTTTGTTGACAAAAATTTCGATGCGAGTTCGTGGCACGAACTTTTGCATTAATTGCACCAGTTCAGCCCTATTTTGCACCGAGTTTCATGCAGTAACGAAACAATCCAAAATGGACCCAAACACTACAAAACGAACCAATTCATGAGTTTAGCGTCCAATGGGTTGGATCGGGTGCGTTCATTGTGAAGAACTCTGATGCGATTTCATGGCACGAACTTCTTCATTAATTGCACCAGTTCAACCCATTTTGCACCGAGTTCCGTGTATTAACGAAACATTGCCAAATGCACCGAAACACTACGAAATGCTCCAGAACATGAGTTTATTTGCAATGGGGTGGATCGAGTGTGTTCTTTGCGAAAAATTCTGATGCGACTTTATGGCACAAACTTGTGCATTAATTGCACCAGTTCAACCCATTTAGCACCGAGCTTCATGTAGTAACGAAACATTGACAAATGCACCCAAACACTACGAAAACGCACCAAAACATGAGTTTTGGGTCCAATGGGGTGGATCGCGTGTGTTTGTTGACTAAAATTCGATGCGAGTTCGTGGCACGAACTTTTGCATTAATTGCACCAGTTCAGCCTATTTCGCACCGAGTTTCATGCAGTAACGAAACATTGACAAATGCACCCAAACACTACGAAAACGCACCAAAACACGAGTTTAGGGTCCAATGGGGTGGATCGCGTGTGTTTGTTGACTAAAACTCTGATGCGAGTTCGTGGCAAGAACATTTGCATTAATTGCACCAGTTCAGCCTATTTCGCACCGAATTTCATGCAGTAACGAAACAATCCAAAATGGACCCAAACACTACAAAACGAACCAATTCATGAGTTTAGCGTCCAATGGGTTGGATCGGGTGCGTTCATTGTGAAGAACTCTGATGCGATTTCGTGGCACGAACTTCTTCATTAATTGCACCAGTTCAACCCATTTTGCACCGAGTTCCGTGTATTAACGAAACATTGCCAAATGCACCGAAACACTACGAAATGCTCCAGAACATGAGTTTATTTGCAATGGGGTGGATCGAGTGTGTTCTTTGCGAAAAATTCTGATGCGACTTTATGGCACAAACTTGTGCATTAATTGCACCAGTTCAACCCATTTAGCACCGAGCTTCATGTAGTAACGAAACATTGACAAATGCACCCAAACACTACGAAAACGCACCAAAACATGAGTTTTGGGTCCAATGGGGTGGATCGCGTGTGTTTGTTGACTAAAATTCGGATGCGAGTTCGTGGCACGAACTTTTGCATTAATTGCACCAGTTCAGCCTATTTCGCACCGAGTTTCATGCAGTAACGAAACAATCCAAAATGCACCCAAACACTACAAAACGAACCAATTCATGAGTTTAGCGTCCAATGGGGTGGATTGCGTGTGTTTGTTGACTAAAACTCTGATGCGATTTCGTGGCACGAACTTCTTCATTAATTAAACCAGATCAACCCATTTTGCAACGAGTTCCGTGTAGTAACGAAACAATGCCAAATGCACCGAAACAATACAAAATGCTCCATAACATGAGTTTGGTTCCAATGGGGTGGATCGAGTATGTTCTTTGCGAAAAATTCTGATCCGACTTTATGGCACAAACTTGTGCATAAATTGCACCAGTTCAACCCATTTTGCACCGAGTTTCATGTAGTAACGAAACATTGAAAAATGCACCCCAAACACTACAAAAACGCACCAAACATGAGTTTAGGTGCAATGGGGTGGATCGCGTGCGTTCGTTGCCAAAAATTTCGATGCGAGTTCGTGGCACGAACTTTTGCATTAATTGCACCAGTTCAGCCTATTCGCACCGAGTTTCATGCAGTAACGAAACAATCCAAAATGCACCCAAACACTACAAAACACATCAATTCATGAGTTTAGCGTCCAATGGGGTGGATCGGGTGCATTCATTGTGAAAAAACTCTGATGCGATTTCGTGGCACGAACTTCTTCATTAACTGCACCAGTTCAACCCATTTTGCACCGAGTTCCGTGTAGTAACGAAACATTGCCAAATGCACCGAAACACAACAAAATGCTCCAGAACATGAGTTTGGTTCTGATGGGGTGGAATGGGTGCGTTCATTGCGAAAAACTCTGATGCGATTTCGTGGCACGAACTTCTTCATTAATTGCACCAGTTCAACCCATTTTGCACCGAGTTCCGTGTATTAACGAAACATTGCCAAATGCACCGAAACACTACGAAATGCTCCAGAACATGAGTTTATTTGCAATGGGGTGGATCGAGTGTGTTCTTTGCGAAAAATTCTGATGCGACTTTATGGCACAAACTTGTGCATAATTGCACCAGTTCAACCCATTTTGCACCGAGTTTCATGTAGTAACGAAACATTGACAAATGCACCCCAAACACTACGAAAACGCACCAAAACATGAGTTTAGGTGCAATGGGGTGGATCGCGTGCGTTCGTTGCCAAAAATTTCGATGCGAGTTCGTGGCACGAACTTTTGCATTAATTGCACCAGTTCAGCCTATTTCGCACCGAGTTTCATGCAGTAACGAAACAATCCAAAATGCACCCAAACACTACAAAACACATCAATTCATGAGTTTAGCGTCCAATGGGGTGGATCGGGTGCATTCATTGTGAAAAAACTCTGATGCGATTTCGTGGCACGAACTTCTTCATTAACTGCACCAGTTCAACCCATTTTGCACCGAGTTCCGTGTAGTAACGAAACATTGCCAAATGCACCGAAACACAACAAAATGCTCCAGAACATGAGTTTGGTTCTGATGGGGTGGAATGGGTGCGTTCATTGCGAAAAACTCTGATGCGATTTCGTGGCACGAACTTCTTCATTAATTGCACCAGCTCAACCCATTTTGCACCGAGTTCTGTGTAGTAACGAAACATTGCCAAATGCACCAAAACACTACGAAATGCTCCAGAACATGAGTTTATTTCCAATGGGGTGGATCGAGTGTGTTCTTTGCGAAAAATTACGATGCGACTTTATGGCACAAACTTGTGCATTAATTGCACCAGTTCAACCCATTTTGCACCGACTTTCATGTAGTAACGAAACATTGACAAATGCACCCAAACACTACGAAAACGCACCAAAACATGAGTTTAGGGTCCAATGGGGTGGATCGCGTGTGTTTGTTGACAAAAATTCGGATGCGAGTTCGTGGCACGAACTTTTGCATTAATTGCACCAGTTCAGCCTATTTCGCACCGAGTTTCATGCAGTAACGAAACAATCCAAAATGCACCCAAACACTACAAAACGAACCAATTCATGAGTTTAGCGTCCAATGGGGTGGATCGTTTGCGTTCGTTGTGAAGAACTCTGATGCAATTTCATGGCACGAACTTCTTCATTAATTGCACCAGTTCAACCCATTCTGCACCGAGTTCCGTGTAGTAACGAAACAATGCCAAATGCACCGAAACACTACAAAATGCTCCAGAACATGAGTTTGGTTCCAATGGGGTGGATCGAGTGCGTTCTTTGCGAAAAATTCTGATCCGACTTTATGGCACAAACTTGTGCATTAATTGCACCAGTTCAACCCATTTTGCACCGAGTTTCATGTAGTAACGAAACATTGACAAATGCACCCAAACACTACGAAAACGCACCAAAACATGAGTTTAGGGTCCAATGGGGTGGATCGCGTGTGTTTGTTGACAAAAATTCGGATGCGAGTTCTTGGCACGAACTTTTGCATTAATTGCACCAGTTCAACCCATTTTGCACCGAGTTTCATGCAGTAACGAAACAATCCAAAATGGACCCAAACACTACAAAACGAACCAATTCATGAGTTTAGCGTCCAATGGGTTGGATCGGGTGCGTTCATTGTGAAGAACTCTGATGCGATTTCGTGGCACGAACTTCTTCATTAATTGCACCAGTTCAACCCATTTTGCACCGAGTTCCGTGTATTAACGAAACATTGCCAAATGCACCGAAACACTACGAAATGCTCCAGAACATGAGTTTATTTGCAATGGGGTGGATCGAGTGTGTTCTTTGCGAAAAATTCTGATGCGACTTTATGGCACAAACTTGTGCATTAATTGCACCAGTTCAACCCATTTAGCACCGAGCTTCATGTAGTAACGAAACATTGACAAATGCACCCAAACACTACGAAAACGCACCAAAACATGAGTTTTGGGTCCAATGGGGTGGATCGCGTGTGTTTGTTGACTAAAATTCGGATGCGAGTTCGTGGCACGAACTTTTGCATTAATTGCACCAGTTCAGCCTATTTCGCACCGAGTTTCATGCAGTAACGAAACATTGACAAATGCACCCAAACACTACGAAAACGCACCAAAACACGAGTTTAGGGTCCAATGGGGTGGATCGCGTGTGTTTGTTGACTAAAACTCTGATGCGAGTTCGTGGCAAGAACATTTGCATTAATTGCACCAGTTCAGCCTATTTCGCACCGAATTTCATGCAGTAACGAAACAATCCAAAATGGACCCAAACACTACAAAACGAACCAATTCATGAGTTTAGCGTCCAATGGGTTGGATCGGGTGCGTTCATTGTGAAGAACTCTGATGCGATTTCGTGGCACGAACTTCTTCATTAATTGCACCAGTTCAACCCATTTTGCACCGAGTTCCGTGTATTAACGAAACATTGCCAAATGCACCGAAACACTACGAAATGCTCCAGAACATGAGTTTATTTGCAATGGGGTGGATCGAGTGTGTTCTTTGCGAAAAATTCTGATGCGACTTTATGGCACAAACTTGTGCATTAATTGCACCAGTTCAACCCATTTAGCACCGAGCTTCATGTAGTAACGAAACATTGACAAATGCACCCAAACACTACGAAAACGCACCAAAACATGAGTTTTGGGTCCAATGGGGTGGATCGCGTGTGTTTGTTGACTAAAATTCGGATGCGAGTTCGTGGCACGAACTTTTGCATTAATTGCACCAGTTCAGCCTATTTCGCACCGAGTTTCATGCAGTAACGAAACAATCCAAAATGCACCCAAACACTACAAAACGAACCAATTCATGAGTTTAGCGTCCAATGGGGTGGATTGCGTGTGTTTGTTGACTAAAACTCTGATGCGATTTCGTGGCACGAACTTCTTCATTAATTAAACCAGATCAACCCATTTTGCAACGAGTTCCGTGTAGTAACGAAACAATGCCAAATGCACCGAAACAATACAAAATGCTCCATAACATGAGTTTGGTTCCAATGGGGTGGATCGAGTATGTTCTTTGCGAAAAATTCTGATCCGACTTTATGGCACAAACTTGTGCATAAATTGCACCAGTTCAACCCATTTTGCACCGAGTTTCATGTAGTAACGAAACATTGAAAAATGCACCCCAAACACTACAAAAACGCACCAAAACATGAGTTTAGGTGCAATGGGGTGGATCGCGTGCGTTCGTTGCCAAAAATTTCGATGCGAGTTCGTGGCACGAACTTTTGCATTAATTGCACCAGTTCAGCCTATTTCGCACCGAGTTTCATGCAGTAACGAAACAATCCAAAATGCACCCAAACACTACAAAACACATCAATTCATGAGTTTAGCGTCCAATGGGGTGGATCGGGTGCATTCATTGTGAAAAAACTCTGATGCGATTTCGTGGCACGAACTTCTTCATTAACTGCACCAGTTCAACCCATTTTGCACCGAGTTCCGTGTAGTAACGAAACATTGCCAAATGCACCGAAACACAACAAAATGCTCCAGAACATGAGTTTGGTTCTGATGGGGTGGAATGGGTGCGTTCATTGCGAAAAACTCTGATGCGATTTCGTGGCACGAACTTCTTCATTAATTGCACCAGCTCAACCCATTTTGCACCGAGTTCTGTGTAGTAACGAAACATTGCCAAATGCACCAAAACACTACGAAATGCTCCAGAACATGAGTTTATTTCCAATGGGGTGGATCGAGTGTGTTCTTTGCGAAAAATTACGATGCGACTTTATGGCACAAACTTGTGCATTAATTGCACCAGTTCAACCCATTTAGCACCGAGCTTCATGTAGTAACGAAACATTGACAAATGCACCCAAACACTACGAAAACGCACCAAAACATGAGTTTTAGGGTCCAATGGGGTGGATCGCGTGTGTTTGTTGACTAAAAATTCGGATGCGAGTTCGTGGCACGAACTTTTGCATTAATTGCACCAGTTCAGCCTATTTCGCACCGAGTTTCATGCAGTAACGAAACAATCCAAAATGCACCCAAACACTACAAAACGAACCAATTCATGAGTTTAGCGTCCAATGGGGTGGATCGTTTGCGTTCGTTGTGAAGAACTCTGATGCAATTTCATGGCACGAACTTCTTCATTAATTGCACCAGTTCAACCCATTCTGCACCGAGTTCCGTGTAGTAACGAAACAATGCCAAATGCACCGAAACACTACAAAATGCTCCAGAACATGAGTTTGGTTCCAATGGGGTGGATCGAGTGCGTTCTTTGCGAAAAATTCTGATCCGACTTTATGGCACAAACTTGTGCATTAATTGCACCAGTTCAACCCATTTTGCACCGAGTTTCATGTAGTAACGAAACATTGACAAATGCACCCAAACACTACGAAAACGCACCAAAACATGAGTTTAGGGTCCAATGGGGTGGATCGCGTGTGTTTGTTGACAAAAATTCGGATGCGAGTTCTTGGCACGAACTTTTGCATTAATTGCACCAGTTCAACCCATTTTGCACCGAGTTTCATGCAGTAACGAAACAATCCAAAATGGACCCAAACACTACAAAACGAACCAATTCATGAGTTTAGCGTCCAATGGGTTGGATCGGGTGCGTTCATTGTGAAGAACTCTGATGCGATTTCGTGGCACGAACTTCTTCATTAATTGCACCAGTTCAACCCATTTTGCACCGAGTTCCGTGTATTAACGAAACATTGCCAAATGCACCGAAACACTACGAAATGCTCCAGAACATGAGTTTATTTGCAATGGGGTGGATCGAGTGTGTTCTTTGCGAAAAATTCTGATGCGACTTTATGGCTCAAACTTGTGCATTAATTGCACCAGTTCAACCCATTTAGCACCGAGCTTCATGTAGTAACGAAACATTGACAAATGCACCCAAACACTACGAAAACGCACCAAAACATGAGTTTTGGGTCCAATGGGGTGGATCGCGTGTGTTTGTTGACTAAAATTCGGATGCGAGTTCGTGGCACGAACTTTTGCATTAATTACACCAGTTCAGCCTATTTCGCACCGAGTTTCATGAAGTAACGAAACATTGACAAATGCACCCAAACACTACGAAAACGCACCAAAACACGAGTTTAGGGTCCAATGGGGTGGATCGCGTGTGTTTGTTGACTAAAACTCTGATGCGAGTTCGTGGCAAGAATATTTGCATTAATTGCACCAGTTCAGCCTATTTCGCACCGAATTTCATGCAGTAACGAAACAATCCAAAATGGACCCAAACACTACAAAACGAACCAATTCATGAGTTTAGCGTCCAATGGGTTGGATCGGGTGCGTTCATTGTGAAGAACTCTGATGCGATTTCGTGGCACGAACTTCTTCATTAATTGCACCAGTTCAACCCATTTTGCACCGAGTTCCGTGTATTAACGAAACATTGCCAAATGCACCGAAACACTACGAAATGCTCCTAGAACATGAGTTTATTTGCAATGGGGTGGATCGAGTGTGTTCTTTGCGAAAAATTACTGATGCGACTTTATGGCACAAACTTGTGCATTAATTGCACCAGTTCAACCCATTTAGCACCGAGCTTCATGTAGTAACGAAACATTGACAAATGCACCCAAACACTACGAAAACGCACCAAAACATGAGTTTTGGGTCCAATGGGGTGGATCGCGTGTGTTTGTTGACTAAAATTCGGATGCGAGTTCGTGGCACGAACTTTTGCATTAATTGCACCAGTTCAGCCTATTTCGCACCGAGTTTCATGCAGTAACGAAACAATCCAAAATGCACCCAAACACTACAAAACGAACCAATTCATGAGTTTAGCGTCCAATGGGGTGGATTGCGTGTGTTTGTTGACTAAAACTCTGATGCGATTTCGTGGCACGAACTTCTTCATTAATTAAACCAGATCAACCCATTTTGCAACGAGTTCCGTGTAGTAACGAAACAATGCCAAATGCACCGAAACAATACAAAATGCTCCATAACATGAGTTTGGTTCCAATGGGGTGGATCGAGTATGTTCTTTGCGAAAAATTCTGATCCGACTTTATGGCACAAACTTGTGCATAAATTGCACCAGTTCAACCCATTTTGCACCGAGTTTCATGTAGTAACGAAACATTGAAAAATGCACCCCAAACACTACAAAAACGCACCAAAACATGAGTTCAGGTGCAATGGGGTGGATCGCGTGCGTTCGTTGCCAAAAATTTCGATGCGTGTTCGTGGCACGAACTTTTGCATTAATTGCACCAGTTCAGCCTATTTCGCACCGAGTTTCATGCAGTAACGAAACAATCCAAAATGCACCCAAACACTACAAAACACATCAATTCACGAGTTTAGCGTCCAATGGGGTGGATCGGGTGCATTCATTGTGAAAAAACTCTGATGCGATTTCGTGGCACGAACTTCTTCATTAACTGCACCAGTTCAACCCATTTTGCACCGAGTTCCGTGTAGTAACGAAACATTGCCAAATGCACCGAAACACAACAAAATGCTCCAGAACATGAGTTTGGGTCTGATGGGGTGGAATGGGTGCGTTCATTGCGAAAAACTCTGATGCGATTTCGTGGCACGAACTTCTTCATTAATTGCACCAGCTCAACCCATTTTGCACCGAGTTCTGTGTAGTAACGAAACAATGCCAAATGCACCAAAACACTACGAAATGCTCCAGAACATGAGTTTATTTCCAATGGGGTGGATCGAGTGTGTTCTTTGCGAAAAATTACGATGCGACTTTATGGCACAAACTTGTGCATTAATTGCACCAGTTCAACCCATTTTGCACCGAGTTTCATGTAGTAACGAAACATTGACAAATGCACCCAAACACTACGAAAACGCACCAAAACATGAGTTTAGGGTCCAATGGGGTGGATCGTTTGCGTTCGTTGTGAAGAACTCTGATGCAATTTCATGGCACGAACTTCTTCATTAATTGCACCAGTTCAACCCATTCTGCACCGAGTTCCGTGTAGTAACGAAACAATGCCAAATGCACCGAAACACTACAAAATGCTCCAGAACATGAGTTTGGTTCCAATGGGGTGGATCGAGTGCGTTCTTTGCGAAAAATTCTGATCCGACTTTATGGCACAAACTTGTGCATTAATTGCACCAGTTCAACCCATTTTGCACCGAGTTTCATGTAGTAACGAAACATTGACAAATGCACCCAAACACTACGAAAACGCACCAAAACATGAGTTTAGGGTCCAATGGGGTGGATCGCGTGTGTTTGTTGACAAAAATTCGGATGCGAGTTCGTGGCACGAACTTTTGCATTAATTGCACCAGTTCAACCCATTTTGCACCGAGTTTCATGCAGTAACGAAACAATCCAAAATGGACCCAAACACTACAAAACGAACCAATTCATGAGTTTAGCGTCCAATGGGTTGGATCGGGTGCGTTCATTGTGAAGAACTCTGATGCGATTTCGTGGCACGAACTTCTTCATTAATTGCACCAGTTCAACCCATTTTGCACCGAGTTCCGTGTATTAACGAAACATTGCCAAATGCACCGAAACACTACGAAATGCTCCAGAACATGAGTTTATTTGCAATGGGGTGGATCGAGTGTGTTCTTTGCGAAAAATTCTGATGCGACTTTATGGCACAAACTTGTGATAGAGACGGAGTGCCCGATCTTTCGGTGAGTAGGGATAAATTCGACTTGGCGGAAGAAGACCCTCACGATCCGACTACGACGAGTGAACCCGAAACGCCAATGCAATCGCTGAACCAACTCCCTGTGGTTACCGACCTTGTTGATGCAAGATCAGCCTGATCACGAAGATCGTTTCCTGTCCGCAATCGAAGAACGAACAAGAAAAGGATGCGAGCAATCTGATTATCTCTCGAAGGTGGAGTTCTGAATACACGAGGACAGCGCTGTTTTGCGCGTGTTCCAGAGTAGCTAAAGCTAGATGTAAACAAAACTCAAGTCTGAATTGAAAAGAAACTTCTCTATAAATAGAGGGAGAGGGGGCGCAGCCCCTAGGGAAGGGCGGCCAGGAGATGGGGCGCCGCCCCTGGTGTCCAGGGCAAAGGGGGAGGGCGCAGCCCTAGGCGCCCACATAAGGGCCTCTGTTGGGCCAGCTTCTATTCTTCTGGGCCTTCATTCTTCAGTAGCATGACGAAGTTCAATTCTCTTGCACGGGCCCGAGTGATTGGCCCAGAAGGTGGCGCCTGGGGTGGAGGTGCATCTGGAGACGCTAGAGAAGGTGCTGCTGGTGTAGACGTACTCGTGGTGTCCTCATCATCCTCCCCTTCTTGAACTGAAGTCGTCCTCGACGGCAACTCCTCATCCTCGCCCGCATATGGTTTCAAATCTGCAACATTAAAACTAGTGGAAACACCAAACTCCGCAGGCAGGTCAAGAACATAAGCATTATCATTAATCTTGGTTAGCACCTTAAAAGGACCAGCAGCACGAGGCATCAATTTAGAACGACGCAAAGTAGGAAAACGATCCTTTCGCAAATGCAACCAAACCATATCACCTGGTTCAAAAGTAACATGTTTTCTTCCTTTACTACCAGCAACCTGATACTTAGCATTAGTAGCAGCAATGTTTTGTTGTGTTTGTTCATGGAGGTTAAGCATGTGTTCAACATGTGCAACAGCATCTATATGTGGGGCGCCCTCAGCATCAAGCGAAAACAAATCAATAGGCGCCCGAGGAATGTAACCATAAACAATCTGGAAAGGGCACATCTTTGTAGAAGAATGTGTGGCACGATTGTATGCAAATTCAATATGAGGCAAACAATCTTCCCAACGTTTCAAATTTTTGTCTAAAACAGCCCTAAGCATGGTTGACAAAGTTCTATTAACCACCTCAGTTTGTCCATCAGTCTGAGGGTGACAAGTTGTGCTAAACAGCAATTTAGTTCCCAATTTATTCCAAAGTGATCTCCAAAAATGACTGAGAAACTTAGCATCACGATCAGAGACTATTGTATTCGGAATACCATGCAAACGAATAATCTCTCGAAAGAACAATTCAGCAACACTGTTAGCATCATCAGTTTTATGACATGGTATAAAATGAGCCATTTTGGAGAATCTATCAACAACCACGAAAATGCTATCCCTCCCCTTCTTAGTTCTAGGCAATCCCAAAACAAAGTCCATAGAAATATCAAGCCAAGGGGAAGTAGGGACAGGCAAAGGCATATACAAACCATGGTTGTTCAGTCGTGACTTAGCTTTCTGACAAGTAGTGCAGCGGGCAACAAGGCGCTCGACATCACGGCGCATCCGGGGCCAAAAGAAGTGGGCGGCCAGCACCTCATGCGTCTTGTAGACGCCAAAGTGTCCCATGAGACCGCCTCCGTGTGCTTCCTGTAACAACAAAAGACGAACCGAGCTTGCTGGAACACACAGCTTGTTAGCGCGAAACAGGAACCCATCCTGCATGTGAAATTTGCCCCATGGTTTGCCATTCATACAATGAGCTAAGATATCTTTAAAATCAGAATCATCGACATATTGATCTTTCACAGTTTGCAAGCCAAAGATTTTAAAATCTAACTGGGATAGCATGGTATATCGACGAGACAAAGCATCAGCAATGACATTTTCCTTCCCTTTCTTGTGTTTAATAATGTAAGGGAAAGACTCAATGAATTCTACCCAATTAGCATGACGACGATTCAGATTTGTTTGGGTACGAATATGTTTCAAAGCCTCATGATCAGAATGGATTATAAACTCGCGATGCCAAAGATAGTGCTGCCATGTTTGCAAAGTGCGAACTAAAGCATAAAGCTCCTTATCATAAGTAGAATATCTCAGGTTAGCACCGCTTAATTTCTCACTAAAATAAGCAACCGGTTTTCCTTCTTGTAACAAAACAGCACCTAGCCCAATACCGCTAGCATCACATTCAAGCTCAAACACTTTATTAAAATCAGGCAATTGCAAGAGAGGAGCATGTGTTAACTTATCTTTCAAAGTGTTGAACGCTACCTCCTGCGAGTCGCCCCAAGCAAATGGCGCACCTTTCTTTGTAAGCTCGTGCAAAGGGGCTGCAATGGAACTAAAGTCACGGACGAACCTACGGTAGAAACCGGCAAGTCCAAGAAAGCTCCGAATTTGTGTGACCGTCGTCGGTGTAGGCCATTCCCGAATGGCATCGATCTTGCTGCTGTCCACCTCAATGCCCTGTGGAGTAACAACATAGCCAAGAAACGAGACACGTTGTGTGCAAAAGATGCATTTTTCTATATTTCCAAACAAGTGAGCAGTACGCAACGCATCAAAAACAGCACGCAAATGTTCTAAATGTTCTTGCATAGACTTGCTATAAATCAGGATATCATCAAAATAGACAACAACGAACAATCCTATGAAAGGCCTTAGAACTTCATTCATTAAGCGCATAAAGGTACTGGGAGCATTAGTCAATCCAAACGGCATAACCAACCATTCATATAACCCAAATTTCGTTTTAAAAGCCGTTTTCCATTCATCACCCAGTTTCATTCTAATCTGGTGGTAACCACTACGCAAATCAATCTTAGTGAAAATAATGGCACCACTAAGCTCATCTAGCATATCATCAAGGCGTGGTATAGGATATCGATAACGAATGGTGATGTTATTAATAGCACGACAGTCTACACACATACGCCATGATCCATCTTTCTTTGGAACAAGTAACACAGGAACTGAGCAAGGGCTAAGAGACTCACGGATGTAACCCTTGTCGAGCAACGCCTGTACCTGGCGCTGGATCTCCTTCGTCTCATCTGGATTTGTACGGTACGGTGCGCGGTTCGGAAGCTGTGCGCCTGGAATGAGATCAATCTGGTGCTCAATACCACGGAGTGGTGGAAGACCCAATGGCAAGTCCTTGGGAAAGACATCAGCGTACTCCTGCAAAAGGTTAGCCACCACAGGGGGGAATATCCAAAGACGGTGCATCATCGAGTGAAACGAGCACACTATAGCATACAAGTGCATAGCAGGGCAAATGAGCATCGCAGAGATCATCAAAATCAGCACGTGTAGCAAGTAAAAACAGGA
>NW_024376818.1:0-18461 GCF_016808335.1 Panicum virgatum
ACGAAACTCGGTGCAAAACGCCGAAGTAGTTGCAAAACTTTGTGCTACGAAGTCGCGTCGAATTTTTCGCAACGAACATCCGATCCACCCATTGCACCGTAAACTGATGTTTTGTGCGTTTTCGTACTATTTGGGTGCATTGTGACCGTTTGGTTGCCTTACGAACTCGGTGCAAAACGGGCCGAAATAGTGCAAAAGTTAGTGCCACGAAGTCGCGTCGGAATTTTTCAACGAACGCGCCCGATCCACCCCATTGGACCCTAAACTGACGTTTTGAGTGTGTTTCAATATTTGGGTGTGCATTCGGAACCGTTTGGTTGCCTTAGAAACTCTCAGTGCAAAACCGAACTAGTGCAAAAGTTCGTGCCACGAAGTCGCGTCGGAATTTTTCGCAACGAATACATCAATCCACCCCATGTGACCCTAAACTGACATTTTTGTGTTCATCTATTTGGGTGCATTTGGGACCGTTTGGTTGCCTTACGAAACTCGGTGCAAAACGGGCCGAACTAGTCAAAGTTCGTGCCACGAAGTCACGGATTTTTCAACGAGCACACCCGATCCACCCCATTGGTCCCCTAACTGATGTTTTGGTGCGTTTCATTCTATTTGTGTGCATTCGTGACCGTTTGGTTGCCTTACGAAACTCGGTGCAAAATGAGCCGAATAGTGCAAAAGTTCGTGCACGAAGTCGCGTCGGAATTTTTCACAATGAACGCCCCCCCCCATTGGCCCGTAAACTGACGTTTTGGGTGTTTCATTCTATTTGTGTGCATTCGGACTTTGGTTGCCTTACGAACTCAGTGCAAAACGGGCCGAAATAGTGCAAAAGTTCGTGCCTTGAAGTCGCGTCGGAATTTTTCGCAACGAACAATCCGATCACCCCATTGTACCCTAACCTGACGTTTTGGGCGTTTCGTACTATTTGGGTGCATTCGGGGACCGTTTGGTTGCCTTACAAACTCGGTGCAAAACGGGCCGAACTAGTGCAAAAGTTCGTCCCACGAAGTCACGTCGAATTTTTCGCAACGAACGCACCGATCCACCCCATGGACCCTAAACTGACGTTTTGGGGCGTTTCATACTATTTGTGGCATTCGAGGCCGTTTGGGTTGCCTTACGAAACTCGGTGCAAAACGGGCCGAGCTAGTCCAAAAGTTCGTGCCACGAAGTCGCGTATGAATTTTTCGCAACGAGCGCACCCGATCCACCCCATTGGAACCTAAACTGTTTTGGGGCGTTCGTACTATTTGTGTGCATTCGGGGCTGTTTGGTTGCCTTACGAAACTCAGGCAAACGGAACCGAACTAGTGTAAAAGTCGCGCCCGAAGTCGTGTCAAAATTTTTCGCAACGAACGCACCAATCCGCCACATTGGACTGTAAACTGACGTTTCGTACTATTTGGGTGCATTCGGGACCGTTTGGATGCCTTACGAAACTCGTGCAAAACGGGCCGAAAATAGTGCAAAAGTTCGTGCCTTGAAGTCGCGTCGGAATTTTTTCGCAACGAACGCACCCAATCCACCCCATTGGACCTAAACTGATGTTTTGGGTTTTCATATTATTTGTGTGCATTCGGGCTGTTTGGTTGCCTTACGAAACTCGGTGCAAAACGGGCCGAACTAGTGCAAAATTCGTGCCACGAAGTCGTCGGAATTTTCGCAACGAACACAATCCCCCATGGACCCTAAACTGACGTTTTGGTGCGTTCACTATTTGGGTGCATTTGGGACCGTTTGGTTGCCTTACGAAACTCGGTGCAAAACGGCCGAGCTAGTCCAAAAGTTCGTGCAAAGTCGCGTTGAATTTTTCGCAACGAGCGCACCCGATCCACCCCATTGCCTAAACTGATGTTTTGGTGTGTTTGACTATTTGTGTGCATTCGGACCTTTTGGTTGCCTTACGAAACTCAGTGCAAAACGGGCCGACTAGTGCAAAAGTTCTGCCACGAAGTCGCGTCAAAATTTTCTCAACGAACACCCCAATCCACCCACATTGGACTGTAAACTGACGTTTGGTGTGTTTCGTACTATTTGTGCATTCGTTTGGTTGCCTTACGAAACTCGGTGCAAAACGGCCGAACTAGTGCAAAACTTTGTGCCCCGAAGTCGCGTCGAATTTTTCGCAACGAACACACCCAATCCACCACATTGGACCCTAACTGACATTTTTTGTGTTTTGTATATTGTGCATTCGGGACCGTTTGGTTGCCTTACGAAACTCGGTGCAAAAACGGGCCGAACTAGTGCAAAGTTCGTGCCACGAAGTCGCGTCGGAATTTTTCACAACGAACACCCGATCCACCCACATGTGACCCTAAACTGTTTTGGTGCGTTCGTACTATTTGGTGCATTCGGGACCGTTTTGGTTGCCTTACGAACTCAGTGCAAAATGGGCCGAACTAGCAAAGTTCGTGCCGAAGTCGCGTCGGATTTTTCTCAACGAAAGCACCCAATCCACCCCATTGGACCCTAACTGACGTTTTGGGTGTTTCGTACTATTTGGGTGCATTCGGAACCTTTTGCCTTACGAACCCGATGCAAAACGGCCCGAAGTAGTCAAAAGTTGTGCCAACGAAGTCGCGTCGGAATTTTCTCAACGAATGCATCCACCACCCATTGGACCCTAAACTGATGTTTTGGGTGTTTTGTACTATTTGTGGCATTCGGGGCCGTTTGGGTTGCCTTACGAAACTCGGTGCAAAACGGGCCAATAGTGCAAAAGTTCGTGCCCCGAAGTCGTCGGAATTTTTCGCAACGAACGCACCAATCCACCACATTGGACCCTAAACTGACGTTTTGGTGCGTTTTGTACTTTGGGTGCATTCGGGACTGTTTGGTGCCTTACGAAACTCGGTGCAAAACGGCCGAAAGTAGTGCAAAAGTTCGTGCCACGAAGTCGCGTCGAATTTTTTCGCAACGAATGTATCCGATCCCACCCATTGCCCTAAACTGATGTTTTCGTGCGTTTCGTACTATTTGGGTTCATTCGGGACCGTTTGGTTGCCTTACGAAACTCAGTGAAAAACAGGGCCGAGATATGCAAAGGTTCGTGCCACGAAGTCGCGTCGGATTTTTTTGCAACGAACGCAACCCAATCCACCCCATTGGACCCTAAACTGACGTTTTTGGTGTGTTTCCTACTATTTGGGTGCATTCGGAACCGTTTGGTTGCCTTACGAAACTCGGTGCAAAATGAGCCGAAGTAGTGCAAAACTTTGTGCCACGAAGTCGCGTCGGAATTTTTCGCAACGAATGCATCCGATCCACCCATTGCACCGTAAACTGACATTTTTGTGTGTTTTGTTCTATTTGGGTGCATTTGTGACCGTTTGGTTGCCTTACGAGACTCGGTGCAAAACGGGCCGAAATAGAGCAAAAGTTCGTGCCATGAAGTCGCGTCAGAATTTTTCGCAACGAACGCGCCCGATCCACTACATTGTACCCTAAACTGATATTTTGAGGTGTTTCATATATTTGTGTGCATTCGGGACCGTTTGGTTGCCTTACGAACTCAGTGCAAAACGGGCCGAACTAGTGCAAAACGTTCGTGCCACGAAGTCGCGTCGGAATTTTTCACAACGAATACATCCGATCCACCCCATGTGACCCTAACTGGACATTTTGGTGCGTTCATACTATTTGGGTGCATTTGGGACCGTTTGGTTGCCTTACGAACTCGGTGCAAAACGGGCCGAGCAAGTCCAAAAGTTCATGCTACGAAGTCACGTATGAATTTTTCGCAACGAGCACACCCGAACCACCCCATTGGACCCTAAACTGATGTTTTGGTGCGTTTCGTACTATTTGTGTGCATTCGTGACCGTTTGGTTTGCCTTACGAAACTCGGTGCAAAATGAGCCGAAGTAGTGCAAAAGTTGGTTGCCACGAAGTCGCGTCAGAATTTTTCATAATGAACGCATCCGATCCACCCCATTGCACCGGAAACTGACATTTTGGTGTGTTTCATTCTATTTGGGTGCATTTGTGACCGTTTGGTTGCCTTACGAAACTCGGTGCAAAACGGGCCGAAATAGTGCAAAAGTTCGTGCCTTGAAGTCGTGTCGGAATTTTTTCGCAACGAATGCGCCCGATCCACCCCATTGTACCCTAAACTGATGTTTTGAGGCGTTTCGTATTATTTGTGTGCACTCGGGACCGTTTGGTTGCCTTACAAAACTCAGTGCAAAACGGGCCCGAACTAGTGCAAAAGTTCGTGCCACGAAGTCACGTCGGAATTTTTCGCAACGAACACATCCGATCCACCCCATGAGACCCTAAACTGACGTTTTGGTGCGTTCATACTATTTGGGTGCATTCGAGACCGTTTGGTTGCCTTACTGAAACTCGGTGCAAAACGGGCCGAGCTAGTCCAAAAGTTCGTGCCACGAAGTCGCGTATGAATTTTTCGCAACGAGCGCACCCGATCCACCCATTGGAACCTAAACTGATGTTTTTGGGGCGTTTCATACTATTTGTGTGCATTCGGGGCTGTTTGGTTGCCTTACGAAACTCAGTGCAAAACGGACCGAACTAGTGCAAAAGTCCGCGCCCCGAAGTCGTGTCAAAATTTTTCGCAACGAACGCACCAATCCGCCACATTGGACTGTAAACTGACGTTTTGGTGTGTTTCGTACTATTTGGATGCATTCGGGGACCGTTTGGATGCCTTACGAAACTCGGTGCAAAACGGGCCGAACTAGTGCAAAAGTTCGTGCCCCGAAGTCGCGTCGGAATTTTTCGCAACGAACGCACCCAATCCACCACATTGGACCCTGAACTGATGATTTGGGGCGTTTCATATTATTTGTGTGCATTCGGAACCGTTTGGTTGCCTTACGAAACTCGGTGCAAAACTGGCCGAACTAGTGCAAAAGTTCGTGCTACGAAGTCGCGTCGGAATTTTTCGCATTGAACACACCCGACCCACCCCATGTGACCCTAAACTAAGTTTTGGTGCGTTCATACTATTTCGGTGCATTCGGGACCGTTTGGTTGCCTTACGAAACTCAGGGCAAAATGGCAGAACTAGTACAAAAGTTCGTGCCATGAAGTTGCGTCGGAATTTTTCTCAACGAAAGCACCAAATCCACCCCATTGGACCCTAAACTAACGTTTTGGTGTGTTTCGTACTATTTGGGAGCATTCGGGGCTGTTTGGTTGCCTTACGAAACTCGGTACAAAACGGGCCAAACTAGTGCAAAACATCGTGCCCCGAAGTCGCATCGGAATATTTCGCAACGAACACACCCAATCCACCACATTGGACCCTAAACTGACGTTTTGGTGCGTTTTGTACTACTTGGGTGCATTCGGGACCGTTTGGTTGCCTTACGAAACTCGGTGCAAAACGGCCTGAAGTAGTGCAAAAGTTGGTGCCACGAAGTCGCGTCAGAATTTTTCACAACGAATGTATCCGATCCACCCCATTGCACCGTAAACTGATGTTTTCGTGCGTTTCGTACTATTTGGGTTCATTCAGGACCGTTTGGTTGCCTTACGAAACTCAGTGCAAAACAGGCCGAGCTATGCAAAGGTTCGTGCCACGAAGTCGCGGTCGGATTTTTTGCAACGAACGCACCCAATCCACCCCATTGGACCCTAAACTGACGTTTTGGTGTGTTTCATACTATTTGGGTGCATTCGGAACCGTTGGTTGCCTTACGAAACTCGGTGCAAAATGAGCCGAAGTAGTGCAAAACTTTGTGCCACGAAGTCGCGTCGGAATTTTTCGCAACGAATGCATCCAATCCACCCATTGCACCGTAAACTGACATTTTTGTGTGTTTTGTTCTATTTGGGTGCATTTGTGACTGTTTGGTTGCCTTACGAGACTCGGTGCAAAACGGGCCGAAATAGTGCAAAAGTTGGTGCCACGAAGTTGCGTCGGAATTTTTTCACAATGAACGCATCCGATCCACCCCATTGCACCGTAAACTGACGTTTTGGTGTGTTTCATTCTATTTGGGTGCATTCGTGACCGTTTGATTGCCTTACGAAACTCGGTGCAAAACGGGCCGAAATAGTGCAAAAGTTCGTGCCTTGAAGTCGCGTCGGAATTTTTCGCAACGAACGTGCCCGATCCACCCAATTGTACCCTAAACTGATGTTTTGAGGCGTTTCGTATTATTTGTGTGCACTCGGACCGTTTGGTTGCCTTACGAAACTCAGTGCAAAACGGGCCGAACTAGTGCAAAAGTTCGTGCCACGAAGTCACGTCGGAATTTTTCGGCAACGAACACATCCGATCCACCCCATGTGACCCTAAACTGACGTTTTGGTGCGTTCATACTATTTGGGTGCATTCGAGACCGTTTGGTTGCCTTACGAAACTCGGTGCAAAACGGGCCGAGCTAGTCCAAAAGTTCGTGCCACGAAGTCGCGTATGAATTTTTCGCAACGAGCGCACCCGATCCACCCCATTGGAACCTAAACTGATGTTTTGGGGCGTTTCGTACTATTTGTGTGCATTCGGGGCTGTTTGGTTGCCTTACGAAACTCGGTGCAAAACGGGCCGAGCTAGTCCAAAAGTTCGTGCCACGAAGTCGCGTATGAATTTTCGCAACGAGCGCACCCGATCCACCCCATTGGAACATAAACCGATGTTTTGGGGCGTTTCGTACTATTTGTGTGCATTCGGGGCTGTTTGGTTGCCTTACGAAACTCAGTGCAAAACGGACCGAACTAGTGCAAAAGTCCGCACCCCGAAGTCGTGTCAAAATTTTTCGCAACGAACGCACCAATCCGCCACATTGGACTGTAAACTGACGTTTTGGTGTGTTTCATACTATTTGGGTGCATTCGGGACCGTTTGGATGCCTTACGAAACTCGGTGCAAAACGGGCCGAACTAGTGCAAAAGTTCGTGCCCCGAAGTCGCGTCGGAATTTTTCGCAACGAACGCACCCAATCCACCACATTGGACCCTGAACTGATGTTTTGGGGCGTTTCATATTATTTTTGTGCATTCGGGACCGTTTGGTTGCCTTACGAAACTCGGTGCAAAACTGGCCGAACTAGTGCAAAAGTTCGTGCTACGAAGTGGCGTCGGAACTTTTCGCAATGAACACACCCGACCCACCCCATGTGACCCTAAACTAAGTTTTGGTGCGTTCGTACTATTTCGGTGCATTCGGGACCGTTTGGTTGCCTTACGAAACTCAGGGCAAAATGGGCAGAACTAGTACAAAAGTTCGTGCCGTGAAGTTGCGTCGGAATTTTTCTCAACGAAAGCACCAAATCCACCCCATTGGACCCTAAACTAACGTTTTGGTGTGTTTCGTACTATTTGGGAGCATTCGGAACCTTTTGAGTGCCTTACGAAACCCGATGCAAAACGGGCCGAACTAGTCCAAAAGTTCGTGCCACGAAGTCGCGTCGGAAATTTTCTCAACGAATGCACCCAATCCACCCCATTGGACCCTAAACTGATGTTTTAGGGTGTTTTGTACTATTTGTGTGCATTCGGGGCTGTTTGGTTGCCTTACGAAACTCGGTGCAAAACGGGCCAAACTAGTGCAAAACATCGTGCCCCGAAGTCGCATCGGAATATTTCGCAATGAACACACCCAATCCACCACATTGGACCCTAAACTGACATTTTGGTGCGTTTTGTACTACTTGGGTGCATTCGGGACCGTTTGGTTGCCTTACGAAACTCGGTGCAAAACGGCCCGAAGTAGTGCAAAAGTTGGTGCCACGAAGTCGCGTCAGAATTTTTCACAACGAATGTATCCGATCCACCCCCATTGCACCGTAAACTGATGTTTTCGTGCGTTTCGTACTATTTAGGTTCATTCAGGACCGTTTGGTTGCCTTACGAAACTCAGTGCAAAAAAGGCCGAGCTATGCAAAGGTTCGTGCCACGAAGTCGCGTCGGATTTTTTGCAACGAACGCACCCAATCCACCCCATTGGACCCTAAACTGACGTTTTGGTGTGTTTCATACTATTTGGGTGCATTCGGAACCGTTTGGTTGCCTTACGAAACTGGGTGCAAAATGAGCCGAAGTAGTGCAAAACTTTGTGCCACGAAGTCGCGTCGGAATTTTTCGCAACGAATGCATCCGATCCACCCATTGCACCGTAAACTGACATTTTTGTGTGTTTTGTTCTATTTGGGTGCATTTGTGACCGTTTGGTTGCCTTACGAGACTCGGTGCAAAACGGGCCGAAATAGTGCAAAAGTTCGTGCCATGAAGTCGCGTCGGAATTTTTCGCAACGAATGCGCCCGATCCACTACATTGTACCCTAAACTGATGTTTTGAGGCGTTTCATATTATTTGTGTGCATTCGGGACCAGTTTGGTTGCCTTACGAACTCAGTGCAAAACGGGCCGAACTAGTGCAAAAGTTCGTGCCACGAAGTCGCGTCGGAATTTTTCGCAACGAATACATCCGATCCACCCCATGTGACCCTAAACTGACATTTTGGTGCGTTCATACTATTTGGGTGCATTTGGGACCGTTTGGTTGCCTTACGAAACTCGGTGCAAAACGGGACGAGCTAGTCCAAAAGTTCATGCTACGAAGTCACGTATGAATTTTTCGCAACGAGCACACCCGATCCACCCCATTGGACCCTAAACTGATGTTTTGGTGCGTTTCGTACTATTTGTGTGCATTCGTGACCGTTTGGTTGCCTTACGAAACTCGGTGCAAAATGAGCCGAAGTAGTGCAAAAGTTGGTGCCACGAAGTCGCGTCGGAATTTTTCACAATGAACGCATCCGATCCACCCCATTGCACCGTAAACTGACGTTTTGGTGTGTTTCATTCTATTTGGGTGCATTCGTGACCGTTTGGTTGCCTTACGAAACTCGGTGCAAAACGGGCCGAAATAGTGCAAAAGTTCGTGCCTTGAAGTCGCGTCGGAATTTTTCGCAACGAACGCGCCCGATCAACCCCATTGTACCCTAAACTGATGTTTTGCGGCGTTTCGTATTATTTGTGTGCACTCGGGACCGTTTGGTTGCCTTACAAAACTCAGTGCAAAACGGGCCGAACTAGTGCAAAAGTTCGTGCCACGAAGTCACGTCTGAATTTTTCGCAACGAACACATCCGATCTCACCGCATGTGACCCTAAGCTGACGTTTTGGTGCAGTTCATACTATTTGGGTGCATTCGAGACCGTTTGGTTGCCTTACGAAACTCGGTGCAAAACGGGCCGAGCTAGTCCAAAAGTTCATGCTACGAAGTCACGTATGAATTTTTCGCAACGAGCACACCCGAACCACCCCATTGGACCCTAAACTGATGTTTTGGTGCGTTTCGTACTATTTGATGCATTCGTGACCGTTTGGTTGCCTTACGAAACTCGGTGCAAAATGAGCCGAAGTAGTGCAAAAGTTGGTGCCACGAAGTCGCGTCAGAATTTTTCATAATGAACGCATCCGATCCACCCCATTGCACCGTAAACTGACATTTTGGTGTGTTTCATTCTATTTGGGTGCATTTGTGACCGTTTGGTTGCCTTACGAAACTCGGTGCAAAACGGGCCGAAATAGTGCAAAAGTTCGTGCCTTGAAGTCGTGTCGGAATTTTTCGCAACGAATGCGCCCGATCCACCCCATTGTACCCTAAACTGATGTTTTGAGGCGTTTCGTATTATTTGTGTGCACTCGGGACCGTTTGGTTGCCTTACAAAACTCAGTGCAAAACGGGCCGAACTAGTGCAAAAGTTCGTGCCACGAAGTCACGTCGGAATTTTTCGCAACGAACACATCCGATCCACCCCATGATGACCCTAAACTGACGTTTTGGTGCGTTCATACTATTTGGGTGCATTCGAGACCGTTTGGTTGCCTTACGAAACTCGGTGCAAAACGGGCCGAGCTAGTCCAAAAGTTCGTGCCACGAAGTCGCGTATGAATTTTTCGCAACGAGCGCACCCGATCCACCCCATTGGAACCTAAACTGATGTTTTGGGGCGTTTCATACTATTTGTGTGCATTCGGGGCTGTTTGGTTGCCTTACGAAACTCAGTGCAAAACGGACCGAACTAGTGCAAAAGTCCGCGCCCCGAAGTCGTGTCAAAATTTTTCGCAACGAACGCACCAATCCGCCACATTGGACTGTAAACTGACGTTTTGGTGTGTTTCGTACTATTTGGGATGCATTCGGGACCGTTTGGATGCCTTACGAAACTCGGTGCAAAACGGGCCGAACTAGTGCAAAAGTTCGTGCCCCGAAGTCGCGTCGGAATTTTTCGCAACGAACGCACCCAATCCACCACATTGGACCCTGAACTGATGATTTGGGGCGTTTCATATTATTTGTGTGCATTCGGAACCGTTTGGTTGCCTTACGAAACTCGGTGCAAAACTGGCCGAACTAGTGCAAAAGTTCGTGCTACGAAGTCGCGTCGGAATTTTTCGCATTGAACACACCCGACCCACCCCATGTGACCCTAAACTAAGTTTTGGTGCGTTCATACTATTTCGGTGCATTCGGGACCGTTTGGTTGCCTTACGAAACTCAGGGCAAAATGGGCAGAACTAGTACAAAAGTTCGTGCCATGAAGTTGCGTCGGAATTTTTCTCAACGAAAGCACCAAATCCACCCCCATTGGACCCTAAACTAACGTTTTGGTGTGTTTCGTACTATTTGGGAGCATTCGGGGCTGTTTGGTTGCCTTACGAAACTCGGTACAAAACGGGCCAAACTAGTGCAAAACATCGTGCCCCGAAGTCGCATCGGAATATTTCGCAACGAACACACCCAATCCACCACATTGGACCCTAAACTGACGTTTTGGTGCGTTTTGTACTACTTGGGTGCATTCGGGACCGTTTGGTTGCCTTACGAAACTCGGTGCAAAACGGCCTGAAGTAGTGCAAAAGTTGGTGCCACGAAGTCGCGTCAGAATTTTTCACAACGAATGTATCCGATCCACCCCATTGCACCGTAAACTGATGTTTTCGTGCGTTTCGTACTATTTGGGTTCATTCAGGACCGTTTGGTTGCCTTACGAAACTCAGTGCAAAACAGGCCGAGCTATGCAAAGGTTCGTGCCACGAAGTCGCGTCGGATTTTTTGCAACGAACGCACCCAATCCACCCCATTGGACCCTAAACTGACGTTTTGGTGTGTTTCATACTATTTGGGTGCATTCGGAACCGTTTGGTTGCCTTACGAAACTCGGTGCAAAATGAGCCGAAGTAGTGCAAAACTTTGTGCCACGAAGTCGCGTCGGAATTTTTCGCAACGAATGCATCCAATCCACCCATTGCACCGTAAACTGACATTTTTGTGTGTTTTGTTCTATTTGGGTGCATTTGTGACTGTTTGGTTGCCTTACGAGACTCGGTGCAAAACGGGCCGAAATAGTGCAAAAGTTGGTGCCACGAAGTTGCGTCGGAATTTTTTCACAATGAACGCATCCGATCCACCCCATTGCACCGTAAACTGACGTTTTGGTGTGTTTCATTCTATTTGGGTGCATTCGTGACCGTTTGATTGCCTTACGAAACTCGGTGCAAAACGGGCCGAAATAGTGCAAAAGTTCGTGCCTTGAAGTCGCGTCGGAATTTTTCGCAATGAACGTGCCCGATCCACCCAATTGTACCCTAAACTGATGTTTTGAGGCGTTTCGTATTATTTGTGTGCACTCGGACCGTTTGGTTGCCTTACGAAACTCAGTGCAAAACGGGCCGAACTAGTGCAAAAGTTCGTGCCATGAAGTCACGTCGGAATTTTTCGCAACGAACACATCCGATCCACCCCATGTGACCCTAAACTGACGTTTTGGTGCGTTCATACTATTTGGGTGCATTCGAGACCGTTTGGTTGCCTTACGAAACTCGGTGCAAAACGGGCCGAGCTAGTCCAAAAGTTCGTGCCACGAAGTCGCGTATGAATTTTTCGCAACGAGCGCACCCGATCCACCCCATTGGAACCTAAACTGATGTTTTGGGGCGTTTCGTACTATTTGTGTGCATTCGGGGCTGTTTGGTTGCCTTACGAAACTCGGTGCAAAACGGGCCGAGCTAGTCCAAAAGTTCGTGCCACGAAGTCGCGTATGAATTTTCGCAACGAGCGCACCCGATCCACCCCATTGGAACATAAACCGATGTTTTGGGGCGTTTCGTACTATTTGTGTGCATTCGGGGCTGTTTGGTTGCCTTACGAAACTCAGTGCAAAACGGACCGAACTAGTGCAAAAGTCCGCACCCCGAAGTCGTGTCAAAATTTTTCGCAACGAACGCACCAATCCGCCACATTGGACTTGTAAACTGACGTTTTGGTGTCTTTCATACTATTTGGGTGCATTCGGGACCGTTTGGATGCCTTACGAAACTCGGTGCAAAACGGGCCGAACTAGTGCAAAAGTTCGTGCCCCGAAGTCGCGTCGGAATTTTTCGCAACGAACGCACCCAATCCACCACATTGGACCCTGAACTGATGTTTTGGGGCGTTTCATATTATTTTTGTGCATTCGGGACCGTTTGGTTGCCTTACGAAACTCGGTGCAAAACTGGCCGAACTAGTGCAAAAGTTCGTGCTACGAAGTGGCGTCGGAACTTTTCGCAATGAACACACCCGACCCACCCCATGTGACCCTAAACTAAGTTTTGGTGCGTTCGTACTATTTCGGTGCATTCGGGACCGTTTGGTTGCCTTACGAAACTCAGGGCAAAATGGGCAGAACTAGTACAAAAGTTCGTGCCGTGAAGTTGCGTCGGAATTTTTCTCAACGAAAGCACCAAATCCACCCCATTGGACCCTAAACTAACATTTTGGTGTGTTTCGTACTATTTGGGAGCATTCGGAACCTTTTGAGTGCCTTACGAAACCCGATGCAAAACGGGCCGAACTAGTCCAAAAGTTCGTGCCACGAAGTCGCGTCGGAAATTTTCTCAACGAATGCACCCAATCCACCCCATTGGACCCTAAACTGATGTTTTAGGGTGTTTTGTACTATTTGTGTGCATTCGGGGCTGTTTGGTTGCCTTACGAAACTCGGTGCAAAACGGGCCAAACTAGTGCAAAACATCGTGCCCCGAAGTCGCATCGGAATATTTCGCAATGAACACACCCAATCCACCACATTGGACCCTAAACTGACATTTTGGTGCGTTTTGTACTACTTGGGTGCATTCGGGACCGTTTGGTTGCCTTACGAAACTCGGTGACAAAACGGCCCGAAGTAGTGCAAAAGTTGGTGCCACGAAGTCGCGTCAGAATTTTTCACAACGAATGTATCCGATCCACCCCATTGCACCGTAAACTGATGTTTTCGTGCGTTTCGTACTATTTAGGTTCATTCAGGACCGTTTGGTTGCCTTACGAAACTCAGTGCAAAAAAGGCCGAGCTATGCAAAGGTTCGTGCCACGAAGTCGCGTCGGATTTTTTTGCAACGAACGCACCCAATCCACCCCATTGGACCCTAAACTGACGTTTTGGTGTGTTTCATACTATTTGGGTGCATTCGGAACCGTTTGGTTGCCTTACGAAACTGGGTGCAAAATGAGCCGAAGTAGTGCAAAACTTTGTGCCACGAAGTCGCGTCGGAATTTTTCGCAACGAATGCATCCGATCCACCCATTGCACCGTAAACTGACATTTTTGTGTGTTTTGTTCTATTTGGGTGCATTTGTGACCGTTTGGTTGCCTTACGAGACTCGGTGCAAAACGGGCCGAAATAGTGCAAAAGTTCGTGCCATGAAGTCGCGTCGGAATTTTTCGCAACGAATGCGCCCGATCCACTACATTGTACCCTAAACTGATGTTTTGAGGCGTTTCATATTATTTGTGTGCATTCGGGACCATTTGGTTGCCTTACGAACTCAGTGCAAAACGGGCCGAACTAGTGCAAAAGTTCGTGCCACGAAGTCGCGTCGGAATTTTTCGCAACGAATACATCCGATCCACCCCATGTGACCCTAAACTGACATTTTGGTGCGTTCATACTATTTGGGTGCATTTGGGACCGTTTGGTTGCCTTACGAAACTCGGTGCAAAACGGGACGAGCTAGTCCAAAAGTTCATGCTACGAAGTCACGTATGAATTTTTCGCAACGAGCACACCCGATCCACCCCATTGGACCCTAAACTGATGTTTTGGTGCGTTTCGTACTATTTGTGTGCATTCGTGACCGTTTGGTTGCCTTACGAAACTCGGTGCAAAATGAGCCGAAGTAGTGCAAAAGTTGGTGCCACGAAGTCGCGTCAGGAATTTTTCACAATGAACGCATCCGATCCACCCCATTGCACCGTAAACTGACGTTTTGGTGTGTTTCATTCTATTTGGGTGCATTCGTGACCGTTTGGTTGCCTTACGAAACTCGGTGCAAAACGGGCCGAAATAGTGCAAAAGTTCGTGCCTTGAAGTCGCGTCGGAATTTTTCGCAACGAACGCGCCCGATCAACCCCATTGTACCCTAAACTGATGTTTTGCGGCGTTTCGTATTATTTGTGTGCACTCGGGGACCGTTTGGTTGCCTTACAAAACTCAGTGCAAAACGGGCCGAACTAGTGCAAAAGTTCGTGCCACGAAGTCACGTCTGAATTTTTCGCAACGAACACATCCGATCCACCGCATGTGACCCTAAGCTGACGTTTGGTGCGTTCATACTATTTGGGTGCATTCGAGACCGTTTGGTTGCCTTACGAAACTCGGTGCAAAACGGGCCGAGCTAGTCCAAAAGTTCATGCTACGAAGTCACGTATGAATTTTTCGCAACGAGCACACCCGAACCACCCCATTGGACCCTAAACTGATGTTTTGGTGCGTTTCGTACTATTGTGCTGCATTCGTGACCGTTTGGTTGCCTTACGAAACTCGGTGCAAAATGAGCCGAAGTAGTGCAAAAGTTGGTGCCACGAAGTCACGTCAGAATTTTTCATAATGAACGCATCCGATCCACCCCATTGCACCGTAAACTGACATTTTGGTGTGTTTCATTCTATTTGGGTGCATTTGTGACCGTTTGGTTGCCTTACGAAACTCGGTGCAAAACGGGCCGAAATAGTGCAAAAGTTCGTGCCTTGAAGTCGTGTCGGAATTTTTCGCAACGAATGCGCCCGATCCACCCATTGTACCCTAAACTGATGTTTTGAGGCGTTTCGTATTATTTGTGTGCACTCGGGACCGTTTGGTTGCCTTACAAAACTCAGTGCAAAACGGGCCGAACTAGTGCAAAAGTTCGTGCCACGAAGTCACGTCGGAATTTTTCGCAACGAACACATCCGATCCACCCCATGTGACCCTAAACTGACGCTTTGGTGCGTTCATACTATTTGGGTGCATTCGAGACCGTTTGGTTGCCTTACGAAACTCGGTGCAAAACGGGCCGAGCTAGTCCAAAAGTTCGTGCCACGAAGTCGCGTATGAATTTTTCGCAACGAGCGCACCCGATCCACCCCATTGGAACCTAAACTGATGTTTTGGGGCGTTTCATACTATTTGTGTGCATTCGGGGCTGTTTGGTTGCCTTACGAAACTCAGTGCAAAACGGACCGAACTAGTGCAAAAGTCCGCGCCCCGAAGTCGTGTCAAAATTTTTCGCAACGAACGCACCAATCCGCCACATTGGACTGTAAACTGACGTTTTTGGTGTGTTTCGTACTATTTGGGTGCATTCGGGACCGTTTGGATGCCTTACGAAACTCGGTGCAAAACGGGCCGAACTAGTGCAAAAGTTCGTGCCCCGAAGTCGCGTCGGAATTTTTCGCAACGAACGCACCCAATCCACCACATTGGACCCTGAACTGATGATTTGGGGCGTTTCATATTATTTGTGTGCATTCGGAACCGTTTGGTTGCCTTACGAAACTCGGTGCAAAACTGGCCGAACTAGTGCAAAAGTTCGTGCTACGAAGTTGCGTCGGAATTTTTGCATTGAACACACCCGACCCACCCCATGTGACCCTAAACTAAGTTTTGGTGCGTTCATACTATTTCGGTGCATTCGGGACCGTTTGGTTGCCTTACGAAACTCAGGGCAAAAATGGGCCAGAACTAGTACAAAAGTTCGTGCCATGAAGTTGCGTCGGAATTTTTCTCAACCAAAGCACCAAATCCACCCCATTGGACCCTAAACTAATGTTTTGGTGTGTTTCGTACTATTTGGGAGCATTCGGGGCTGTTTGGTTGCCTTACGAAACTCGGTACAAAACGGGCCAAACTAGTGCAAAACATCGTGCCCCGAAGTCGCTTCGGAATATTTCGCAACGAACACACCCAATCCACCACATTGGACCCTAAACTGACGTTTTGGTGCGTTTTGTACTACTTGGGTGCATTCGGGACCGTTTGGTTGCCTTACGAAACTCGGTGCAAAACGGCCTGAAGTAGTGCAAAAGTTGGTGCCACGAAGTCGCGTCAGAATTTTCACAACGAATGTATCCGATCCACCCCATTGCACCGTAAACTGATGTTTTCGTGCGTTTCGTACTATTTGGGTTCATTCAGGACCGTTTGGTTGCCTTACGAAACTCAGTGCAAAACAGGCCGAGCTATGCAAAGGTTCGTGCCACGAAGTCGCGTCGGATTTTTTGCAACGAACGCACCCAATCCACCCCATTGGACCCTAAACTGACGTTTTGGTGTGTTTCATACTATTTGGGTGCATTCGGAACCGTTTGGTTGCCTTACGAAACTCGGTGCAAAATGAGCCGAAGTAGTGCAAAACTTTGTGCCACGAAGTCGCGTCGGAATTTTTCGACAACGAATGCATCCAATCCACCCATTGCACCGTAAACTGACATTTTTGTGTGTTTTGTTCTATTTGGGTGCATTTGTGACTGTTTGGTTGCCTTACGAGACTCGGTGCAAAACGGGCCGAAATAGTGCAAAAGTTGGTGCCACGAAGTATTGCGTCGGAATTTTTTCACAATGAACAGCATCCGATCCACCCCACTGCACCGTAAACTGACATTTTGGTGTGTTTCATTCTATTTGGGTGCATTCGTGACCGTTTGGTTGCCTTACGAAACTCGGTGCAAAACGGGCCGAAATAGTGCAAAAGTTCGTGCCTTGAAGTCGCGTCGGAATTTTTCAGCAACGAACGTGCCCGATCCACCCAATTGTACCCTAAACTGATGTTTTGAGGCGTTTCGTATTATTTGTGTGCACTCGGACCGTTTGGTTGCCTTACGAAACTCAGTGGCAAAACGGGCCGAACTAGTGCAAAAGTTCGTGCCACGAAGTCACGTCGGAATTTTTCAGCAACGAACACATCCGATCCACCCCATGTGACCCTAAACTGACGTTTTGGTGTTCATACTATTTGGGTGCATTCGAGACCGTTTGGTTGCCTTACGAAACTCGGTGCAAAACGGGCCGAGCTAGTCCAAAAGTTCGTGCCACGAAGTCGCGTATGAATTTTTCGCAACGAGCGCACCCGATCCACCCCATTGGAACCTAAACTGATTTTTTGGGGCGTTTCGTACTATTTGTGTGCATTCGGGCTGTTTGGTTGCCTTACGAAACTCGGTGCAAAACGGCCGAACTAGTCCAAAAGTTCGTGCCACGAAGTCGCGTCGAATTTTCGCAACGAGCGCACCGATCCACCCCATTGGACTAAACCGATGTTTTGGGGTTTTCGTACTATTTGTGTGCATTCGGGGCCGTTTGGTTGCCTTACGAAACTCAGTGCAAAACGGGCCGAACTAGTGCAAAAGTCGCCCCGAAGTCGTGTCAAAATTTTTCGCAACGAACGCACCAATCCGCCACATTGGACTGTAAACTGACGTTTTGGTGTGTTTCGTACTATTTGGGTGCATTCGGGACCGTTTGGTGCCTTACGAAACTCGGTGCAAAACGGGCCGAACTAGTGCAAAAGTTCGTGCTACGAAGTCGTCGGAATTTTCGCAAGAACACACCCGACCACCCATTGACCCTAAACTGAGTTTTGGTGCGTTTCGTACTATTTGGTGCATTCGGGACCGTTTGGTTGCCTTACGAAACTCGGGCAAAATGGGCAACTAGTGCAAAAGTTGCCGAAGTCGCGTCGGAATTTTTCAATGAACGCACCACCACCCCATTGGACCCTAAACTAACGTTTTGGTGTGTTTCGTACTATTTGGGCATTCGGACCGTTTGGTTGCCTTACGAAACTCGTGCAAAACGGGCCGAACTAGTGCAAAAGTTCGTGCCACGAAGTCGCGTCGGAATTTTCTCAACGAATGCACCCATCCACCCCATTGGACCCTAAACTGATGTTTTGGGTGTTTCGTACTATTTGTGTGCATTCGGACCGTTTGGTTCCTTACGAAACTCGTGCAAAACGGGCCGAACTAGTGCAAAAGTTCGTGCCACGAAGTCGCTCGGAATTTTCGCAACGAACACCCATCCACCATTGGACCCTAAACTGATTTTGGTGCGTTTACTATTTGGGTGCATTCGGACCGTTTGGTTGCCTTACGAAACTCGGTGCAAAACGGCCGAGCTAGTGCAAAAGTTCGTGCCACGAAGTCGCGTCAGAATTTTTCGCAACGAATGACCGATCCACCCCATTG
>NW_024376819.1:0-18452 GCF_016808335.1 Panicum virgatum
AAAAATTCTAACAAGACATCATGGCACGAACTTTTGCATTAATTGCATCAGTTTGGCGCATTTTGCAGCAAGTTTCGTGCAGTAGCAAAACGGTCCCAAATGCACGTGAACGGAAAGAACGCACAAAACATGAGTTTAGGGTCCAATGGTGTGGATCGTGACTTCATTGCGAAAAATTCTAACAAGACATCGCGCACGAACTTTTGAATTAATTGCACAAGCTTGGCACGTTTTGCCAAGTTTTGTGCAATAGCAAACGGTTCCAAATGGACTCAAATGGAAAGAAACGCACAAAAACATGAGTTTAGGGTGTAATGTTGTGGATCGGGAGTGTTGTTGCGAAAAATTCTAACAAAACATCGGCACGAACTTTTGCATTAATTGACCAGTTTGGCGCGTTTTGCACAAGTTTCGCGCAGAAGCAAAATGGTCCCAAATGCATGCAAACGGAAAGAAATGCTCAAAAACATGAGTTTAGGGTCCAATGGTGTGGATCGAGAGCATTCGTTGCGAAAAATGCTAACAAGACATCGCGGCACGAACTTTTGCATTAATTGCAACAGCTTGGCTCGTTTTGCACCAAGTTTCGTGCCATAGAAAATAGTTCCAAATGGATCCAAACGAAAGAAACGCACCAAAACATGAGTTTAGGGTGCAATGGTGTGGATCGGGGAGCGTTTGTTGTGAAAATTCTAACAAGACATCGTGGCACGAACTTTGCATTAATTGCACCAGTTTTGGCCGCGTTTTGCGCAAGTTTCGGGCAGTAGCAAAATGGTGCCAAATGCACGCGAATGAAAAGAAAAGAACAAAAAATATGAGGTTTAGGGTCCAATGGTGGTGGATCGTGAGCGTTCGTTGCCAAAAATTCTAACAACAGACACATCGCGGCACGAACTTTTGCATTAATTGCACCAGCTTGGCTCGTTTTGCCACCAAGTTTCGTGCAATAGCAAAAACAGTTCGAAATGGACCCAAACGGAAAGAAACGTACCAAAACATGAGTTTAGGGTGCAATGTTGTGGATCAGGAGTGTCGGTTGCGAAAAATTCTAACAAGACAACGGAGCACGAACTTTTGCATTATTGCACCAGTTGGCGCGTTTTGTGCAGGCAAGTTTTGTGCTGTAGCAAAACGGTCCTAAATGCATGAGAAACGGAAAGAAACGCACAAAACATGAGTTTAGGGTCCAATGGTGTGGATCGGGAGCGTTCGTTGCGAAAACATTCTAATAAGACATCTCGGCACGAACTTTTTGCATTAATTGCACAGTTTGGCGCAATTTTGCAGCAAGTTTCGTGCAGTAGCAAAACGGTCCAAATGCACGTGAACGGAAAGAAACGCACAAAAACATGAGTTTAGAGGCTCCAATGGTGTGGATCGTGAACATTCATTGAGAAAAATTCTAACAAAGACATCGCGGCATCGAACTTTTGAATTAAATGTGCACAAGCTTGGCACGTTTTGCCCCAAGTTTTGTGCAACAGCAAAAACGGTTCCAAAGTGGACTCAAACGGAAAGAAACGCACAAAAACATGAGTTTAGGGTGTAATGTTGTGGATAGGGAGTGTTCGTTGCGAAAATCTAACAAAAACATCGTGGTACGAACTTTTGCATTAATTGCAACTAGATGTGGCGCGTTTTGCAGCAAGTTCGCCGCAGTAGCAAAATGGTCCCAAATGCATGCAAACGGAAGAAATGCTCAAAAACATGAGTTTAGGGTCCAATGGTGGTGGACCGGAGTGTTTGTTGCGAATAATTCTAACAAGACATCTCGGCACGAACTTTTGCATTAATATGCAACCAGTTTAGCGCGTTTTTGCAGCAAGTTTCGTGCAATAGCAAACGGTTTCAAATGGCACTCAACGGAAATAAATGCACCAAAACCTGAGTTTAGGGTCCAATGGTGTGGATCGGGAGCATTCATTGTGAAAAATTCTAACAAGACATCATGGCACGAACTTTTGCATTATTGCATAGTTCGGCACATTTTGCAGCAAGTTTCGTGCAGTAGCAAAAACGGTTCCAAATGCACGTGAACGGAAAGAAAACGCACAAAAACATGAGTTTAGGGTCCAATGGTGTGGATCGTGAACATTCATTGGAAAAATTCTAACAAGACATCGCGGCACGAACTTTTGAATTAATTGCACAAGCTTGGCACGTTTTGCCCCAAGTTTTGTGCAATAGCAAAACGGTTCCAAATGGACTCAAACGGAAAGAAACGCACAAAAACATGAGTTTAGGGTGTAATGTGTGGATCGGGAGTGTTCGTTGCGAAAAATTCTAACAAAACATCGTGGCACGAACTTTTGCATTAATTGCACCAGTTTGGCGCGTTTTGCAGCAACTTTCGCGCAGTAGCAAAATGGTCCCAAATGCATGCAAACGGAAAGAAATGCAAAACATGAGTTTAGGGTCCAATGGTGTGGATCGGGAGCGTTCGTTGCGTAAAATTCTAACAAGACATCTCGGCACGAATATTAATTGCACCAATTTAGCGCGTTTTGCAGCAAGTTTTGTGCAGTGGCAAAACGGTCCAAATGCACGCGAACGGAAAGAAACGCACAAAACATGAGTTTAGGGTCCAATGGTGTGGATCGGGAGCCGGTCATTGTGAACATTCTAAAAAGACATCTTCGGCACGACCTTTTGCATTAATTGCACCAGTTTAGCGAGTTTTGCAGCAAGTTTTGTGCAGTGGCTAAATAGTCCCAAATGCCGCGAACGGAAAGAAATGCACAAAAACATGATGTTTAGGGTCCAATTGGTGTGGATCGGGAGCGTTCGTTGTGAAAAAATTGTCTACAAGATATCGCGGTACGAACTTTTGCATTAATTGCACTAGTTTGGCTCGTTTGCACCAGTTTCGTGTCCAGTAGTAAAAACGGTTCCAAATGCACGCAAACGGAAAGAAAAGCACCAAAACATGAGATAGGGTCCAATGGTGTGGATCGGGAGCGTGTCGTTGTGAAAAATTCTAACAATACATCGCGGCACGAACTTTTGCATTAATTGCACCAGTTTGGCACGTGTTTTGCCAGCAAGTTTCGTGCAGTAGCAAAAACGGTCCCAATGCACGCGAACGGAAAGAAAAGCACAAAAACATGAGATTAGGGTCCAATGGTGTGGATCGGGAGCGTTTGTTGCGAAAAATTCTAACAAGACAATCGCGGCGTGAACTTTTGCAATAATTGCAACCAGTTTGGCTCGTTTTGCAGCAAGTTTCGTGCAATAGCAAAACAGTTTCGAAATGGACCCAAACGGAAAGAAACGTACCAAAACATGAGTTTAGGGTGGCAATGTTGTGGATCAGGATGGTTCGTTGCGAAAAATTCTAACAAGGACATCGGAGCACGAACTTTTGCATTAATTGCACCAGTTTGGCGTGTTTTGCAGCAAGTTTTGTGCAGTGGCAACACGGTCCCAATGCACGCGAACGGAAAGAATCGCACAAAAACATGAGATTAGGGTCCAATGGTGTGGATCGGGAGCGTTTGTTGCGAAAAATTCTAACAAGACATCACGGCGCAAACTTTTGCATTAATTGCACCAGTTTGCTCGTTTTGCAGCAAGTTTTGTGCAATAGCAAAACGGTTCCCAAATGCACCCAAACAGAAATAAATGCACCAAAACCTGAGTTTAGGGTCCAATGGTGTGGATCGTGAACATTCATTGCGAAAAATTCTAACAAGACATCGCCGCACGAACTTTTGAATTAATTGCACAAGCTTGGCACGTTTTGCCCCAAGTTTTGTGCAATAGCAAAACGGTTCCAAATGGACTCAAACGGAAAGAAACGCAAAAAAACATGAATTTAGGGTGTAATGTTGTGGATCAGGAGTGTTCGTTGCGAAAAATTCTAACAAAACATCGTGGCACGAACTTTTGCATTAATTGGACCAATTTGGCGCGTTTTGCAACAAGTTTCGCGCAGAAGCAAAATGGTCCCAAATGCATGCAAACGGAAAGAAATGCTCAAAAACATGAGTTTAGGGTCCAATGGTGTGGATCGAGAGCGTTCGTTGCGAAAAATGCTAACAAGACATCGCGGCACGAACTTTTGCATTAATTGCAACAGCTTGGCTCGTTTTGCACCAAGTTTCGTGCAATAGCAAAATAGTTCCAAATGGATCCAAACGGAAAGAAACGCACCAAAACATGAGTTTAGGGTGCAATGGTGTGGATCGGGAGCGTTCGTTGTGAAAAATTCAAACAAGACATCGTGGCACGAACTTTTGCATTAATTGCACCAGTTTGGCGCGTTTTGCAGCAAGTTTCGTGCAGTAGCAAAATGGTGCCAAATGCACGCGAACTGAAAAGAAAAGAACAAAAATATGAGTTTAGGGTCCTAATGGTGTGGATCGTGAGCGTTCGTTGCCAAAAATTCTAACAAGACATCGCGGCACGAACTTTTGCATTAATTGCACCAGCTTGGCTCGTTTTGCACCAAGTTTCGTGCAATAGCAAAACAGTTCGAAATGGACCCAAACGGAAAGAAACGTACCAAAACATGAGTTTAGGGTGCAATGTTGTGGATCAGGAGTGTTCGTTGCGAAAAATTCTAACAAGACAATCGGAGCACGAACTTTTGCATTAATTGCACCAGTTTGGCGCGTTTTGCAGCAAGTTTTGTGCTGTAGCAAAACGGTCGTAAATGCATGCGAACGGAAAGAAACGCACAAAACATGAGTTTAGGGTCCAATGGTGTGGATCGGGAGCGTTCGTTGCGAAAAATTCTAATAAGACATCTCGGCACGAACTTTTGCATTAATTGCACCAGTTTGGCGCATTTTGCAGCAAGTTTCGTGCAGTAGCAAAACGGTCCCAAATGCACGTGAACGGAAAGAAACGCACAAAAACATGAGTTTAGGGTCCAATGGTATGGATCGTGAACAGTCATTGCGAAAAATTCTAACAAGACATCGTGGCACGAACTTTTGAATTAATTGCACAAGCTTGGCACGTTTTGCCCCAAGTTTTGTGCAACAGCAAAATGGTTCCAAATGGACTCAAACTGAAAGAAACGCACAAAAACATGAGTTTAGGGTAGTAATGTTGTGGATCAGGAGTGTTCGTTGCGAAAAATTCTAACAAACATCGTGGTACGAACTTTTGCATTAATTGCACCAGTTTGGCGCGTTTGCAGCAAGTTTCGCGCAGTAGCAAAATGGTCCCAAATGCATGCAAACGGAAAGAAATGCTCAAAAACATGAGTTTAGGGTCCAATGGTGTGGACCGGGAGCTTTTGTTGCGTAAAAATTCTAACAAGAAATCTCGGCACGAACTTTTGCATTAATTGCACCAGTTTAGCGCGTTTTGCAGCAAGTTTCGTGCAATAGCAAAACGGTTCCAATGCACCCAAACGGAAATAAACTGCACCAAAACCTGAGTTTAGGGTCCAATGTTGTGGATCGGGAGCGATTCGTTGTGAAAATTCTAACAAGACATCATGGCACGAACTTTTGCATTAATTGCATCAGTTTGGCGCATTTTGCAGCAAGTTTCGTGCAGTAGCAAAACGGTTCCCAAATGCACGTGAACGGAAAGAAACGCACAAAAACATGAGTTTAGGGTCCAATGGTGTGGATCGTGAACATTCATTGCGAAAAATTCTAACAAGACATCGCGGCACGAATTTTTGAATTAATTGCACAAGCTTGGCACGTTTTGCCCCAAGTTTTGTGCAATAGCAAAACGGTTCCAAATGGACTCAAACGGAAAGAAACGCACAAAAACATGAGTTTAGGGTGTAATGTTGTGGATCGGGAGTGTTCGTTGCGAAAATTTTTTACAAAACATCGTGGCACGAACTTTTGCATTAATTGCACCAGTTTGGCGCGTTTTGCAGCAACTTTCGTGCACTAGCAAAATGGTCCCAAATGCATGCAAACGGAAAGAAATGCTCAAAAACATGAGTTTAGGGTCCAATGGTGTGGACCAGGAGCGTTCGTTGCGTAAAATTCTAACAAGACATCTCGGCACGAACTTTTGCATTAATTGCACCAGTTTAGCGCGTTTTGCAGTAAGTTTTGTGCAGTGGCAAAACGGTCCCAAATGCACGCGAACGGAAAGAAACGCACAAAAACATGAGTTTAGGGTCCAATGGTGTGGATCGGGAGCGTTTCATTGTGAAAAATTCTAAAAAGACATCTCGGCACGAACTTTTGCATTAATTGCACCAGTTTAGCGAGTTTTGCAGCAAGTTTTGTGCAGTGGCTAAATAGTCCCAAATGCACGCGAACGGAAAGAAACGCACAAAACATGAGTTTAGGGTCCAATGGTGTGGATCGGGAGCGTTCGTTGTGAAAAATTCTTACAAGATATCGCGGTACGAACTTTTGCATTAATTGCACTAGTTTGGCTCGTTTTGCACCAAGTTTCGTGCAATAGTAAAACGGTTCCAAATGCACTCAAACAGAAAGAAACGCACCAAAACCTGAGTTTAGGGTCCAATGGTGTGGATCGGGAGTGTTCGTTGTGAAAAATTCTAACAATACATCGCGGCACGAACTTTTGCATTAATTGCACCAGTTTGGCGCGTTTTGCAGCAAGTTTCGTGCAGTAGCAAAACTGTCCCAAATGCAAGCGAACGGAAAGAAAAGCACAAAAACATGAGATTAGGGTCCAATGGTGTGGATCGGGAGCGTTTGTTGCGAAAAATTCTAACAAGACATCGCGGCGTGAACTTTTGCAATAATTGCACCAGTTTGGCTCGTTTTGCAGCAAGTTTCGTGCAATAGCAAAACAGTTCGAAATGGACCCAAACGGAAAGAAACGTACCAAAACATGAGTTTATTGTGCAATGTTGTGGATCAGGAGTGTTCGTTGCGAAAAATTCTCACAAGACATCGGAGCACGAACTTTTGCATTAATTGCACCAGTTTGGCGCGTTTTGCAGCAAGTTTTGTGCTGTAGCAAAACGGTCCTAAATGCATGCGAACGGAAAGAAACGCACAAAACATGAGTTTAGGGTCCAATGTTGTGGATCGGGAGCGTTCGTTGTGAAAAATTCTAATAAGACATCTCGGCACGAACTTTTGCATTAATTGCACTAGTTTGGCTCGTTTTTGCAGCAAGTTTTGTGCAGTGGCAACACGGTCCCAAATGCACGCGAACGGAAAGAATCGCACAAAACATGAGATTAGGGTCCAATGGTGTGGATCGGGAGCGTTAATTGCGAAAAATTCTAACAAGACATCGCGGCGCAAACTTTTGCATTAATTGCACCAGTTTGGCTCGTTTTGCAGCAAGTTTTGTGTAATAGCAAAACGGTTCCAAATGCACCCAAACAGAAATAAATGCACCAAAACCTGAGTTTAGGGTCCAATGGTGTGGATCGGGAGCGTTCCTTGCGAAAAATTCTAACAAGACATCGTGGCACGAACTTTTGCATTAATTGCACCATTTTGGCGCGTTTTGCAGCAAGTTTCGTGCAGTAGCAAAATGGTCCCAAATGCACGCGAATGGAAAGAAACAAAAACTTGAGTTTAGGGTCTAATGGTGTGGATCGAGAGCATTCGTTGCGAAAAATTCTAACAAGACATCGCGGCACAAACTTTTGCATTAATTGCAACAGCTTGGCTCGTTTTCCACCAAGTTTCGTGCAATAGCAAAATAGTTCCAAATGGACACAAACGGAAAGAAACGCACCAAAACATGAGTTTAGGGTGCAATGGTGTGGATCGGGAGCGTTCGTTGCGAAAAATTCTAACAAGACATCGTGGCACAAACTTTTGCATTAATTGCACCAGTTTGGCTCGTTTTGCAGCAAGTTTCGTGCAGTAGTAAAAACGGTCCCAAATGCACGCGAATGAAATGAAACTCACAAAACATGAGTTTAGGGTCCAATGGTGTGGACCGAGTGCATTCGTTGCGAAAAATTCGAACAAGACATCGCGGCACGAACTTTTGCATTAATTGCACCAGTTTGGCTCGTTTTGCAGGCAAGTTTCGTGCAGTAGTAAAACGGTCTCAAATGCACGCGAACAGATAGAATCGCACAAAAACATGAGATTAGGGTCCAATGGTGTGGATCGGGAGCGTTTGTTGCGAAAAATTCTAACAAGACATCGCGGCGCAAACTTTTGCATTAATTGCACCAGTTTGGCTCGTTTTGCAGCAAGTTTTGTGCAATAGCAAAATGGTTCCAAATGCACCCAAACAGAAATAAATGCACCAAAACCTGAGTTTAGTGTCCAATGGTGTGGATCGAGAGCATTCGTTGCGAAAAATTCTAACAAGACATCGCGGCACGAACTTTTGCATTAATTGCAACAGCTTGGCTCATTTTGCACCAAGTTTCGTGCAATAGCAAAATAGTTCCAAATGGATCCAAACGGAAAGTAACGCACCAAAACATGAGTTTAGGGTGCCATGGTGTGGATCGGGAGCGTTCGTTGTGAAAAATTCTAACAAGACATCGTGGCACGAACTTTTGCATTAATTGCACAAGTTTAGCGCATTTTGCAGCAAGTTTCGTGCAGTAGCAAAATGGTCCCAAATGCACGCGAACGGAAAGAAACGAACAAAAACATGAGTTTAGGGTTCAATGGTGTGGATCGTGAGCGTTCGTTGCGAAAAATTCTAACAAGACATCGCGGCACGAACTTTTGCATTAATTGCACCAGCTTGGCTTGTTTTGCACCAAGTTTCGTGCAATAGCAAAACAGTTCAAATGGACCCAAACGGAAAGATACGTACCAAAACATGAGTTTAGGGTGCAATGTTGTGGATCAGGAGTGTTCGTTGCGAAAAATTCTAACAAGACATCGGGGCACGAACTTTTGCATTAATGCACCAGCTCGGCTCGTTTTGCACCAAGTTTCACGCAGTAGCAAAATGGTCCCAAATGCATGTGAACGGAATGATACGCACCAAAACCTGAGTTTAGGGTGCAATGTTGTGGATCAGGAGCGTTCGTTGCGAAAAATTCTAACAAGACATCGTGGCACGAACTTTTGCATTAATTACACCAGTTTGGCGCGTTTTGCAGCAAGTTTCGTGCAGTAGCAAAACGGTCCCAAATGCACGCGAATGGAAAGAAACAAAAACTTGAGTTTAGGGTCTAATGGTGTGGATCGAGAGCATTCGTTGCGAAAAATTCTAACAAGACATCGCGGCACAAACTTTTGCATTAATTGCAACAGCTTGGCTCGTTTTCCACCAAGTTTCGTGCAATAGCAAAATAGTTCCAAATGGACACAAACGGAAAGAAACGCACCAAAACATGAGTTTAGGGTGCAATGGTGTGGATCGGGAGCGTTCGTTGCGAAAAATTCTAACAAGACATCGTGGCACAAACTTTTGCATTAATTGCACCAGTTTGGCTCGTTTTGCAGCAAGTTTCGTGCAGTAGTAAAACGGTCCCAAATGCACGCGAATGAAATGAAACTCACAAAACATGAGTTTAGGGTCCAATGGTGTGGACCGAGTGCATTCGTTGCGAAAAATTCGAACAAGACATCGCGGCACGAACTTTTGCATTAATTGCACCAGTTTGGCTCGTTTTGCAGCAAGTTTCGTGCAGTAGTAAAACGGTCTCAAATGCACGCGAACAGATAGAATCGCACAAAAACATGAGATTAGGGTCCAATGGTGTGGATCGGGAGCGTTTGTTGCGAAAAATTCTAACAAGACATCGCGGCGCAAACTTTTGCATTAATTGCACCAGTTTGGCTCGTTTTGCAGCAAGTTTTGTGCAATAGCAAAATGGTTCCAAATGCACCCAAACAGAAATAAATGCACCAAAACCTGAGTTTAGTGTCCAATGGTGTGGATCGAGAGCATTCGTTGCGAAAAAATTCTAACAAGACATCGCGGCACGAACTTTTGCATTAATTGCAACAGCTTGGCTCATTTTGCACCAAGTTTCGTGCAATAGCAAAATAGTTCCAAATGGATCCAAACGGAAAGTAACGCACCAAAACATGAGTTTAGGGTGCCATGGTGTGGATCGGGAGCGTTCGTTGTGAAAAATTCTAACAAGACATCGTGGCACGAACTTTTGCATTAATTGCACAAGTTTAGCGCATTTTGCAGCAAGTTTCGTGCAGTAGCAAAATGGTCCCAAATGCACGCGAACGGAAAGAAACGAACAAAAACATGAGTTTAGGGTTCAATGGTGTGGATCGTGAGCGTTCGTTGCGAAAAATTCTAACAAGACATCGCGGCACGAACTTTTGCATTAATTGCACCAGCTTGGCTTGTTTTGCACCAAGTTTCGTGCAATAGCAAAACAGTTCAAATGGACCCAAACGGAAAGATACGTACCAAAACATGAGTTTAGGGTGCAATGTTGTGGATCAGGAGTGTTCGTTGCGAAAAATTCTAACAAGACATCGGGGCACGAACTTTTGCATTAATGCACCAGCTCGGCTCGTTTTGCACCAAGTTTCACGCAGTAGCAAAATGGTCCCAAATGCATGTGAACGGAATGATACGCACCAAAACCTGAGTTTAGGGTGCAATGTTGTGGATCAGGAGCGTTCGTTGCGAAAAATTCTAACAAGACATCGTGGCACGAACTTTTGCATTAATTACACCAGTTTGGCGCGTTTTGCAGCAAGTTTCGTGCAGTAGCAAAACGGTCCCAAATGCACGCGAATGGAAAGAAACTCACAAAAACATGAGTTTAGGGTCCAATGGTGTGGATCGAGAGCATTCGTTGCAAAAAATGCTAACAAGACATCGCGGCACGAACTTTTGCATTAATTGCAATAGCTTGGCTCGTTTTGCACCAAGTTTCGTGCAATAGCAAAATAGTTCCAAATGGATCCAAACGGAAAGAAACGCACCAAAACATGAGTTTAGGTTGCAATGGTGTGGATCAGGAGCGTTTGTTGCGAAAAATTCTAACAAGACATCGCGGCGCAATCTTTTGCATTAATTGCACTAGTTTGGCTCATTTTGCAGCAAGTTTCGTGCAATAGCAAAACGGTTCCAAATGCACCCAAACAGAAATAAATGCACCAAAACCTGAGTTTAGGGTCCAATGGTGTGGATCGAGAGCATTCGTTGCGAAAAATTCTAACAAGACATCGCGGCACGAACTTTTGCATTAATTGCAACAGCTTGGCTCGTTTTGCACCAAGTTTCGTGCAATAGCAAAATAGTTCCAAATGGATCCAAACTGAAAGAAATGCACCAAAACATGAGTTTAGGGTGCCATGGTGTGGATCGGGAGCGTTCGTTGTGAAAAATTCTAACAAGACATCGTGGCACGAACTTTTGCTTTAATTGCACCAGTTTGGTGCGTTTTGCAGCAAGTTTCGTGCAGTAGCAAAATGGTGCCAAATGCACGCGAACGAAAAGAAACGAACAAAAATATGAGTTTAGGGTCCAATGGTGTGGATCGGGAGCGTTCATTGTGAAAAATTCTAACAAGACATCGTGGCACGAACTTTTGCATTAATTGCACCTGTTTGGCGCGTTTTGGAGCAAGTTTCATGCAGTAGCAAAACGGTCCCAAATGCACGTGAATGGAAAGAAACTCACAAAAACATGAGTTTAGGGTCCAATGGTGTGGATCGGGAGCGTTCGTTGCCAAAAATTCTAACAAGACATCGCGGCACGAACTTTTGCATTAATTGCACCAGCTTGGCTCGTTTTGCACCAAGTTTCGTGCAATAGCAAAACAGTTCGAAATGGACCCAAACGGAAAGAAACGTACCAAAACATGAGTTTAGGGTGCAATGTTGTGGATCAGGAGTGTTCGTTGCGAAAAATTCTAACAAGACATCGGAGCACGAACTTTTGCATTAAATGCACCAGTTTGGCGCGTTTTGCAGCAAGTTTCGTGCTATATCAAAACGGTCCTAAATGCACGCGAATGGAAAGAAACGCACAAAAACATTAATTTAGGGTCCAATGGTGTGGATCGGGAGCGTTCGTTGTGAAAAATTCTTACAAGATATCGCGGGTACGAACTTTTGCATTAATTGCACTAGTTTGGCTCGTTTTGCAGCAAGTTTCGTGCAAAAGCAAAACGGTTCCAAATGAACTCAAACGGAAAGAAATGCACCAAAACCTGAGTTTATGGTTCAATGGTGTGGATCCGGAGCGTTTGTTGTGAAAATTCTAACAAGACATCATGGCACGAACTTTTGCATTAATTGCACCTGCTTGGCTCGTTTTGCACCAAGTTTCGTGCAATAGTAAAACGGTTCCAAATGCACTCAAACAGAAAGAAACGCACCAAAACCTGAGTTTAGGGTCCAATGGTGTGGATCGGGAGCGTTTGTTGTGAAAAATTCTAACAATACATCGCGGCACGAACTTTTGCATTAATTGCACCAGTTTGGCGTGTTTTGCAGCAAGTTTCGTGCAGTAGCAAAACGGTCCCAAATGCACGCGATCGGAAAGAAAAGCACAAAAACATGAGATTAGGGTCCAATGGTGTGGATCGGGGGCGTTTGTTGCGAAAAATTTTAACAAGACATCGCGGCGTGAACTTTTGCAATAATTGCACCAGTTTGGCTCGTTTTGCAGCAAGTTTTGTGCAATAGCAAAACAGTTCGAAATGGACCCAAACGGAAAGAAACGTACCAAAACATGAGTTTAGGGTGCAATGTTGTGGAGCAGGAGTGTTCGTTGCGAAAAATTCTAACAAGACATCGGAGCACGAACTTTTGCATTAATTGCACCAGTTTGGCGCGTTTTGCAGCAAGTTTTGTGCTGTAGCAAAACGGTCCTAAATGCATGCGAACGGAAAGAAACGCACAAAACATGAGTTTAGGGTCCAATGTTGTGGATCGGGAGCGTTCGTTGTGAAAAATTCTAATAAGACATCTCGGCACGAACTTTTGCATTAATTGCACTAGTTTGGCTCGTTTTGCAGCAAGTTTTGTGCAGTGGCAACACGGTCCCAAATGCACGCGAACGGAAAGAATCGCACAAATACATGAGATTAGGGTCCAATGGTGTGGATCGGGAGCGTTTGTTGCGAAAAATTCTAACAAGACATCGCGGCGCAAACTTTTGCATTAATTGCACCAGTTTGGCTCGTTTTGCAGCAAGTTTTGTGCAATAGCAAAACGGTTCCAAATGCACCCAAACAGAAATAAATGCACCAAAACCTGAGTTTAGGGTCCAATGGTGTGGATCGGGAGCGTTCCTTGCGAAAAATTCTAACAAGACATCGTGGCACGAACTTTTGCATTAATTGCACCATTTTGGCGCGTTTTGCAGCAAGTTTCGTGCAGCAGCAAAACGGTCCCAAATGCACGCAAATGGAAAGAAACAAAAACTTGAGTTTAGGGTCTAATGGTGTGGATCGAGAGCATTCGTTGCGAAAAATTCTAACAAGACATCGCGGCACAAACTTTTGCATTAATTGCAACAGCTTGGCTCGATTTCCACCAAGTTTCGTGCAATAGCAAAATAGTTCCAAATGGATCCAAACGGAAAGAAACGCACCAAAACATGAGTTTAGGGTGCAATGGTGTGGATCGGGAGCGTTCGTTGTGAAAAATTCTAACAAGACATCGTGGCACAAACTTTTGCATTAATTGCACCAGTTTGGCTCGTTTTGCCGCAAGTTTCGTGCAGTAGTAAAACGGTCCCAAATGCACGCGAATGAAATGAAACTCACAAAACATGAGTATAGGGTCCAATGGTGTGGATCGAGTGCATTCGTTGCGAAAAATTCTAACAAGACATCGCGGCACGAACTTTTTGCATTAATTACACCAGTTTGGCTCGTTTTGCAGCAAGTTTCGTGCAGTAAGTAAACCGGTCTCAAATGCACGCGAACAGAAAGAATCGCACAAAAACATGAGATTAGGGTCCAATGGTGTGGATCGGGAGCGTTTGTTGCGAAAAATTCTAACAAGACATCGCGGCGCAAACTTTTGTATTAATTGCACCAGTTTGGCTCGTTTTGCCAGCAAGTTTTGTGCAATAGCAAAACGGTTCCAAATGCACCCCAAACAGAAATAAATGCACCAAAACCTGAGTTTAGGGTCCAATGGTGTGGATCGAGAGCATTCGTTGCGAAAAATTCTAACAAGACATCGCGGCACGAACTTTTTGCATTAATTGCAACAGCTTGGCTCATTTTGCACCAAGTTTCGTGCAATAGCAAAATAGTTCCAAATGGATCCAAACGGAAAGTAACGCACCAAAACATGAGTTTAGGGTGCCATGGTGTGGATTGGGAACATTCGTTGTGAAAAATTCTAACAAGACATCGTGGCACGAACTTTTGCATTAATTGCACAAGTTTAGCGCGTTTTGCAGCAAGTTTCGTGCAGTAGCAAAATGGTCCCAAATGCACGCGAACGGAAAGAAACGAACAAAACCATGAGTTTAGGGTTCAATGGTGTGGATCGTGAGCGTTCGTTGTGAAAAATTCTAACAAGACATCGCGGCACGAACTTTTGCATTAATTGCACCAGCTTGGCTCGTTTTGCACCAAGTTTTGTGCAATAGCAAAACAGTTCAAATGGACCCAAACGGAAAGATACGTACCAAAACATGAGTTTAGGGTGCAATGTTGTGGATCAGGAGTGTTCGTTGCGAAAAATTCTAACAAGACATCGGGCACGAACTTTTGCATTAATGCACCAGCTCGGCTCGTTTTGCACCAAGTTTCACGCAGTAGCAAAATGGTCCCAAATGCATGTGAACGGAATGATACGCACCAAAACCTGAGTTTAGGGTGCAATGTTGTGGATCAGGAGCGTTCGTTGCGAAAATTCTAACAAGACATCGTGGCACGAACTTTTGCATTAATTACACCAGTTTGGCGCGTTTTGCAGCAAGTTTCGTTGCAGTAGCAAAACGGTCCCAAATGCACGCGAATGGAAAGAAACTCACAAAAACATGAGTTTAGGGTCCAATGGTGTGGATCGAGAGCATTCGTTGCAAAAAATGCTAACAAGACATCGCGGCACGAACTTTTGCATTAATTGCAATAGCTTGGCTCGTTTTGCACCAAGTTTCGTGCAATAGCAAAATAGTTCCAAATGGATCCAAACGGAAAGAAACGCACCAAAACATGAGTTTAGGTTGCAATGGTGTGGATCGGGAGTGTTTGTTGCGAAAAATTCTAACAAGACATCGCGGCGCAATCTTTTGCATTAATTGCATCAGTTTGGCTCATTTTGCAGCAAAGTTTCGTGCAATAGCAAAACGGTTCCAAATGCACCCAAACAGAAATAAATGCACCAAAACCTGAGTTTAGGGTCCAATGGTGTGGATCGAGAGCATTCGCTGCGAAAAATTCTAACAAGACATCGCGGCACGAACTTTTGCATTAATTGCAACAGCTTGGCTCGTTTTGCACCAAGTTTCGTGCAATAGCAAAATAGTTCCAAATGGATCCAAACGGAAAGAAACGAACCAAAAACATGAGTTTAGGGTGCCATGGTGTGGATCGGGAGCGTTCGTTGTGAAAAATTCTAACAAGACATCGTGGCACGAACTTTTGCATTAATTGCACCAGTTTGGTGCGTTTTGCAGCAAGTTTCGTGCAGTAGCAAAATGGTGCCAAATGCACGGCGAACGAAAAGAAACGAACAAAAATATGAGTTTAGGGTCCAATGGTGTGGATCGTGAGCGTTCGTTGCCAAAAATTCTAACAAGACATCGCGGCACGAACTTTTGCATTAATTGCACCAGCTTGGCTCGTTTTGCACCAAGTTTCGTGCAATAGCAAAATAGTTCCAAATGGATCCAAACGGAAAGAAACGCACCAAACATGAGTTTAGGTTGCAATGGTGTGGATCGGGAGCGTTTGTTGCGAAAAATTCTAACAAGACATCGCGGCGCAATCTTTTGCATTAATTGCACCAGTTTGGCTCATTTTGCAGCAAGTTTCGTGCAATAGCAAAACGGTTCCAAATGCACCCAAACAGAAATAAATGCACCAAAACCTGAGTTTAGGGTCCAATGGTGTGGATCGAGAGCATTCGTTGCAAAAAATTCTAACAAGACATCGCGGCACGAACTTTTGCATTAATTGCAACAGCTTGGCTCGTTTTGCACCAAGTTTCGTGCAATAGCAAAATAGTTCCAAATGGATCCAAACGGAAAGAAACGCACCCAAACATGAGTTTAGGGTGCCATGGTGTGGATCGGGGAGCGTTCGTTGTGAAAAATTCTAACAAGACATCGTGGCACGAACTTTTGCATTAATTGCACCAGTTTGGTGCGTTTTGCAGCAAGTTTCGTGCAGTAGCAAAATGGTGCCAAATGCACGCGAACGAAAAGAAACGAACAAAAATATGAGTTTAGGGTCCAATGGTGTGGATCGGGAGCGTTCATTGTGAAAAATTCTAACAAGACATCGTGGCACGAACTTTTGCATAATTGCCACCAGTTTGGCGCGTTTTGGAGCAAGTTTCATGCAAGTAGCAAAACGGTCCCAAATGCACGTGAATGGAAAGAAAACTCACAAAAACATGAGTTTAGGGTCCAATGGTGTGGGATCGGGAGCGTTCGTTGCCAAAAATTCTAACAAGAACTCGCGGCAACGAACCTTTTGCATTAATTTGCACCAGCTTGGCTCGTTTTTGCACCAAGTTTCGTGCAATAGCAAAACAGTTCGAAATGGACCCCAAACGGAAAGAAACGTACCAAAACATGAGTTTAGGGTGCAATGTTGTGGATCAGGAGTGTTCGTTGTGAAAAATTCTAACAAGACATCGGAGCACGAACTTTTGCATTAAATGCACCAGTTTGGCAGCGTTTTGCAGCAAGTTTCGTGCTATAGCAAACGGTCCTAAATGCACGCGAATGGAAAGAAACGCACAAAAACATTAATTTAGGGTTCCAATGGTGTGGATCGGGAGCGTTCGTTGTGAAAACTTCTTACAAGAATATCGCGGTACGCACTTTTGCATTAATTGCACTAGTTTGCTCGTTTTGCAGGCAAGTTTCGTGCAAAAGCAAAACGGTTCCCAATGAACTCAAACGAAAAGAAATGCACCAAAACCTGAGTTTATGGTTCAATGGGTGTGGATCCGGAGCGTTGTTGTGAAAAATTCTAACAAGACATCATGGCACGAACTTTTGCATTAATTGCACCTGCTTGGCTCGTTTTGCACCAAGTTTCGTGCAATAGTAAAACGGTTCCAAATGCACTCAAACAGAAGAAACGCACCAAACCTGAGTTAGGGTCCAATGGTGTGGTCGGGAGCGTTCGTTGTGAAAAATTCTAACAATACATCGCGGCACGAACTTTTGCATTAATTGCACCAGTTTGGCGCGTTTTGCAGCAAGTTTCGTGCAGTAGCAAAACGGTCCCAAATGCACGCGAACGGAAAGAAAAGCACAAAAACATGAGATTAGGGTTCCAATGGTGTGGATCGGGGGCGTTTGTTGCGAAAAATTTTAACAAGACATCGCCGGCGTGAACTTTTTCAATAATTGCACCAGTTGGCTCGTTTTGCAGCAAGTTTCGTTGCAATAGCCAAAACAGTTCGAAATGGACCCAAACGGAAAGAAACGTACCAAAACATGAGTTTAGGGTCTGCAATGTTGTGGAGCAGGAGTGTTCGTTGCGAAAAATTCTAACAAGACATCGGAGCACGAACTTTTGCATTAATTTGCCACCAGTTTGGCGCGTTTTGCAGCAAGTTTTGTGCTTGTAGCAAACGGGTCCTAAATGCATGCGAACGGAAAGAAACGCACCAAAACATGAGTTTAGGGTCCAATGTTGTGGATCGGGAGCGTTCGTTGTGAAAAAATTCTAATAAGACATCTCGGCATGAACTTTTGCAATTAATTGCACTAGTTTTGGCTCGTTTTGCAGGCAAGTTTTGTGTAGTGGCAACACGGTCCCAAATGCACTGCGAACGGAAAGAATCGCACAAATACATGAGATTAGGGTCCAATGGTGTGGATCGGGAGCATTTGTGCGAAAAATTCTAACAAGACATCGCGGCGCAAACTTTTGCATTAATTGCACCAGTTTGGCTCGTTTTGCAGCAAGTTTTGTGCAATAGCAAAATGGTTCCAAATGCACCCAAACAGAAATAAATGCACCAAAACCTGAGTTTAGGGTCCAATGGTGTTGGATCGGGAGCGTTCCTTGCGAAAAATTCTAACAAGACATCGTGGCACGAACTTTTGCATTAATTGCACCATTTGGCGCGTTTTGCAGCAAGTTTCGTGCAGCAGCAAAACGGTCCAAATGCACGAAATGGAAAGAAACAAAAACTTGAGTTTAGGGTCAATGGTGTGGATCGAGAGCATTCGTTGCGAAAAATTCTAACAAGACATCGCGGCACAAACTTTTGCATTAATTACAACAGCTTGGCTCCATTTGCACCAAGTTTCGTGCAATAGCAAAATAGTTCCAAATGGATCCAACGGAAAGAAACGCACCAAAACATGAGTTTAGGGTGCAATGGTGTGGATCGGGAGCGTTCGTTGCGAAAAATTCTAACAAGACATCGTGGCACGAACTTTTGCATTAATTGCACCAGTTTGGCTCGTTTTGCCGCAAG
>NW_024376820.1:0-18431 GCF_016808335.1 Panicum virgatum
GGTGCAATTAATGCAAAAGTTCGCGAAGTCATGAACTTGTCACTACGAACGCCCGATCCACACCATTGGACCCTAAACTCATGTTTTAGTATGTTTCATAATGTTTAGGTGCACTCGGGACCGTTTCGCTACTACACTAAACTCGGTGCAAAATGGGCCGAACTGGTGCAATTATTGCAAAAGTTCATGCCACGAAGTCACGTCTGAACCTGTCACTACGCCGGATCCACACATTGGACCCTAAACTCATGTTTTGTGTTTCGTAATGTTTGGGAGCACTTGGACGTTTCGCTACTGCACTAAACTCGGTGCAAAATGGGCCGAACTGGTGCAATTAATGCAAAAGTACATGCCACGAAGTTGTGTCGGAACTTTTCGCTAAGAACGCGCCCGATCCAATGGACCTAAACTCATGTTTTGTTCCATTTCGTAAAGTTGGGTGCATTGGGATCGTTTCGCTACTGCACTAGACTCGGAGGCAAAAATGGGCCGAACTGGTTTAATGAATGCAAAGTTTCATGCCACGAAGTCGCGTCTGAATTGTCACGCCATGGACCCTAAACTCATGTTTGTGTTGCATTTTGTAATGCTTGGGTGCATTTGTGACCGTTTTATTTACTTGCACTAAACTCGGTGAAATGAGCGCATCTGTTGCAATTAATGCAAAAGGTTAGTTTGCCGGCCTGGACAGGTCACCCTTTGAACATGTCCACTACGAACGAGCCCGATGCACACCAATGGGACCCTAAACTTCATGGTTTTAGTGTGTTTCGTAATGTTTGGGTTGCACTTGGGACCGTTTCGCTAACTCGCACATAAACTCTCGGTGCAAAATGGGCCGAACTGGTGCAATTAATGGCAAAGTTCATGCCACGATGTCGTGTCGGAACTTTTCAGCTACGAACGCGCCCGATCCACACCATTGACCTAAACTCATGTTTTGTTGCATTGCTTAAAGTTTGGGTGGCATTTGGTATCGTTTTGCTGCTGCACTAAACTCGGTGCAAAATGGGCCGAACTGGGTGCAATTAATGCAAAAGTTCATAGCCACTAAGTCGTGGTCGGAACTTTTCACTAGAACTACTCACCCGAATACACACCATGGGACCCTTAATTCAATTTTTGTTGCATTTCGTAATGTTTGGGTGCATTTGGGACCATTTTTGTTACTGGCACTAAACTCGGTGCAAATGGGCCAATCTGGTGCAATTATGCAAAAGTTTCCGTGTCACGAAGTCACGAACTCTGAACTGTCAACCTACACAATGCAGACCACCCATGGACCCTAACCCATTTTTAGAATGTTTCATAATTGTTTAGGGTGGCACTCGGAGCCGTTTTCGCTACTCTACACAAACTCGGTGCAAAATGGGCCGAACTGGTGCATACTATTGCCAAAAGTTTCATGCCACGAAGTCACGATCTGAACCTGTCCTCTACGCCGGATCCACACATTGGACCCTAAACTCATGTTTTAGTGTGTTTCGTACTGTTTGGGTGCACTTGGGACCGTTTTCGCTACTTGCACTAAACTCGGTGCAAATGGGCCGAACTGGTGCAATTAATGCAAAAGTCATGCCACGATGTCGTGTCGGAACTTTTCGCTACGAACGCGCCCGATCCCACACCATTGGACTCTAAACTCATGTTTGTTGCATTTCTTAAAGTTTGGGTGCATTTGGTATCGTTTTGCTGCTGCACTAAACTCGAGTGCAAAATGGGCCGAACGGGTGCAATTAATGCAAAAGTTCATGCCACGAAGTCGTGTCGGAACTTTTCGCTAAGAACTCACCCGATACACACCAGGGACCTTAAACTCATGTTTTGTTGCATTTCGTAATGTTTGGGTGCATTTGGGACCGTTTTGTTACTGCACTAAACTCGGTGCAAATGGGCCAATCTGGTGCAATTAATGCAAAAGTTCGTGTCACGAAGTCACGTCTGAACTTGTCACTACGAACATGCCCGATCCACACCATTGGACCCTAAACTCATGTTTTAGTACGTTTCATAATGTTTAGGGTGCACTCGGGACCGTTTCGCTACTACACTAAACTCGGTGCAAAATGGGCCTGAACTGGTGCAACTATTGCAAAAGTTCATGCCACGAAGTCACGTCTGAACCTGTCACTACGCCGGATCCACACAATTGGACCCTAAACTATGTTTCAGTGTGTTTCGTAATGTTTGGGTGCACTTGGACAGTTTCGCTACTGCACTAAACTCGGTGCAAAATGGGCCGAACTGGTGCAATTAATGCAAAAGTACATGCCACGAAGTTGTGTCGGAACTTTTCGCTACGAACGCGCCCGATCCACACCATTGGACTCTAAACTCATGTTTTGTTGCATTTCGTAAAGTTAGGGTGCATTTGGGATCGTTTCGCTACTGCACTAGACTCGGTGCAAAATGGGCCGAACTGGTTTAATTAATGCAAAGGTTCATGCCACGAAGTCGCGTCTGAACTTGTCACGCCATGGGACCCTAAACTCATGTTTTGTTGCATTTTGTAATGTTTGGGTGCATTTGGGACCGTTTTATTACTGCACTAAACTCGGTGAAAATGAGCCAATCTGTTGCAATTAATGTAAAAGTTCGTGCCACGAAGTCACCTTCGAACATGTCACTACGAACGCGCCCGATCCACACCAATGGACCCTAAACTCATGTTTTAGTGTGTTTCGTAATGTTTGGGTGCACTTGGGACCGTTTCGCTACTGCACTAAACTCGGTGCAAAATGGGCCAACTGGTGCAATTAATGCAAAAGTTCATGCCACGAAGTCGTGTCGGAATTTTCGCTACGAACGCCCGATCCACACCATTGGACTCTAAACTCATGTTTTGTTGCATTTCTTAAAGTTTGGGTGCATTTGGGACGTTTCGCTACTGCACTAAACTCGGTGCAAAATGGGCCGAACGGGTGCAATTAATGCAAAAGTTCATGCCACGAAGTGTGTCGGAACTTTTCGCTAAGAACTCACCCGATACACACCATGGGACCTTAAACTCATTTTGTTGCATTTCGTAATGTTTGGGTGCATTTGGGACCGTTTTGTTACTGCACTAAACTCGGTGCAAATGGGCCAATCTGGTGCAATTAATGCAAAAGTTCGTGTCACGAAGTCACGTCTGAACTTGTCACTACGAACATGCCCGATCCACACCATTGGACCCTAAACTCATGTTTTAGTAGGTTTCATAATGTTTAGGTGCACTCGGGACCGTTTCGCTACTACACTAAACTCGGTGCAAAATGGGCTGAACTGGTGCAACTATTGCAAAAGTTCATGCCACGAAGTCACGTCTGAACCTGTCACTACGCCGGATCCACACAATTGGACCCTAAACTTATGTTTCAGTGTGTTTCGTAATGTTTGGGTGCACTTGGGACAGTTTCGCTACTACACTAAACTCGGTGCAAAATGGGCCGAACTGGTGCAATTAATGCAAAAGTACATGCCACGAAGTTGTGTCGGAACTTTTCGCTACGAACGCGCCCGATCCACACCATTGGACTCTAAACTCATGTTTTGTTGCATTTCGTAAAGTTAGGGTGCATTTGGGATCGTTTCGCTACTGCACTAGACTCGGTGCAAAATGGGCCGAACTGGTTTAATTAATGCAAAGGTTCATGCCACGAAGTCGCGTCTGAACTTGTCACGCCATGGGACCCTAAACTCATGTTTTGTTGCATTTTGTAATGTTTGGGTGCATTTGGGGACCGTTTTATTACTGCACTAAACTCGGTGAAAATGAGCCAATCTGTTGCAATTAATGCAAAAGTTCGTGCCACGAAGTCACCTTTGAACATGTCACTACGAATGCGCCCGATCCACACCAATGGACCCTACACTCATGTTTTAGTGTGTTTCGTAATGTTTGGGTGCACTTGGGACCGTTTCGCTACTGCACTAAAATCGGTGCAAAATGGGCCGAACTGGCGCAATTAATGCAAAAGTACATGCCACGAAGTTGTGTCGGAACTTTTCGCTACGAACGCGCCCGATCCACACCATTGGACTCTAAACTCATGTTTTGTTGCATTTCGTAAAGTTAGGGTGCATTTGGGATCGTTTCGCTACTGCACTAGACTCGGTGCAAAATGGGCCGAACTGGTTTAATTAATGCAAAGGTACATGCCACGAAGTCGCGTCTGAACTTGTCACGCCATGGGACCCTAAACTCATGTTTTGTTGCATTTTGTAATGTTTGGGTGCATTTGGGACCGTTTTATTACTGCACTAAACTCGGTGAAAATGAGCCAATCTGTTGCAATTAATGCAAAAGTTCGTGCCACGAAGTCACCTTTGAACATGTCACTACGAACGCGACCGATCCACACCAATGGACCCTAAACTCATGTTTTAGTGTGTTTCGTAATGTTTGGGTGCACTTGGGACCGTTTCGCTTCTGCACTAAACTCGGTGCAAAATGGGCCGAACTGGTGCAATTAATGCAAAAGTTCATGCCACGAAGTCGTGTCGGAACTTTTCAGCTACGAACGCGCCCGATCCACACCATTGGACTCTAAACTCATGTTTTGTTGCATTTCGTTAAAGTTTGGGTGCATTTGGGATCGTTTCGCTACTGCACTAAACTCGGTGCAAAATGGGCCGAACGGGTGCAATTAATGCAAAAGTTCATGCCACGAAGTCGTGTCGGAACTTTTCGCTAAGAACTCACCCGATACACACCATGGGACCTTAAACTCATGTTTTGTTGCATTTCGTAATGTTTGGGTGCATTTGGGACCATTTTGTTACTGCACTAAACTCGGTGCAAATGGGCGAATCTGGTGCAATTAATGCAAAAGTTCGTGTCACGAAGTCATGTCTGAACTTGTCACTACGAACATGCCCGATCCACACCATTGGACCCTAAACTCATGTTTTAGTATGTTTCATAATGTTTAGGTGCACTCGGGACCGTTTCGCTACTACACTAAACTCGGTGCAAAATGGGCCGAACTGGTGCAACTATTGCAAAAGTTCATGCCACGAAGTCACGTCTGAACCTGTCACTACGCCGGATCCACACAATTGGACCCTAAACTCATGTTTCAGTGTGTTTCGTAATGTTTGGGAGCACTTGGAACAGTTTCGCTACTGCACTAAACTCGGTGCAAAATGGGCCGAACTGGTGCAATTAATGCAAAAGTACATGCCACGAAGTTGTGTCGGAACTTTTCGCTAAGAACGCGCCCGATCCACACCATTGGACTCTAAACTCATGTTTTGTTGCCATTTCGTAAAGTTAGGGTGCATTTGGGATCGTTTCGCTACTGCACTAGACTCGGTGCAAAATGGGCCGAACTGGTTTAATTAATGCAAAGGTTCATGCAACGAAGTCGCGTCTGAACTTGTCACACCATGGGACCCTAAACTCATGTTTTGTTGCATTTCGTAATGTTTGGGTGCATTTGGGACCGTTTTATTACTGCACTAAACTCGGTGAAAATGAGCCAATCTGTTGCAATTAATGCAAAAGTTCGTGCCCACGAAGTCACCTTTGAACATGTCACTACGAACGCGCCCGATCCACACCAATGGACCCTAAACTCATGTTTCAGTGTGTTTCGTAATGTTTGGGTGCACTTGGGACCGTTTCGCTACAGCACTAAACTCGGTGCAAAATGGGCCGAACTGGTGCAATTAATGCAAAAGGTCATGCCACGAAGTCGTGTCGGAACTTTTCGCTACGAACGCGCCCGGTCCACACCATTGGACTATAAACTCATGTTTTGTTGCATTTCGTAAAGTTTGGGTGCATTTGGGATCGTTTCGCTACTGCACTAAACTCGGTGCAAAATGGGCCGAACGGGTGGAATTAATGCAAAAGTTCATGCCACGAAGTCGTGTCGGAACTTTTCGCTAAGAACTCACCCGATACACACCATGGGACCTTAAACTCATGTTTTGTTGCATTTTGTAATGTTTGGGTGCATTTGTGACCGTTTTGTTACTGCACTAAACTCGGTGCAAATGGGCCAATCTGGTGCAATTAATGCAAAAGTTCGTGTCACGAAGTCACATCTGAACTTGTCACTACGAACATGCCCGATCCACATCATTGGACCCTATACTCATGTTTTAGAATGTTTCATAATGTTTAGGTGCACTCGGGACCGTTTCGCTACTACACTAAACTCGGTGTAAAATGGGCCGAACTGGTGCAACTATTGCAAAAGTTCATGCCACGAAGTCACGTCTGAACCTGTCACTACGCCGAATCCACAAAATTGGACCCTAAACTCATGTTTCAGTGTGTTTCGTAATGTTTGGGTGCACTTGGGACAGTTTCGCTACTGCACTAAACTAGGTGCAAAATAGGCCGAACTGGTACAATCAATGCAAAAGTTCATGCCACGAAGTTGTGTCGGAACTTTTCGCTACGAATGCGCCCGATCCACACCATTGGACTCTAAACTCATGTTTTGTTGCATTTGTTAAAGTTTGGGTACATTTGGGATCGTTTCGCTACTGCACTAAACTCGGTGCAAAATGGGCCGAACGGGTGCAATTAATGTAAAAGTTCATGCCACGAAGTTGTGTCGGAACTTTTCGCTAAGAACTCACCCGATACACACCATGGGACCTTAAACTCATGTTTTGTTGCATTTCGTAATGTTTGGGTGCATTTGGGACCATTTTGTTACTGCACTAAACTCGGTGCAAATGGGCGAATCTGGTGCAATTAATGCAAAAGTTCGTGTCACGAAGTCATGTCTGAACTTGTCACTACGAACATGCCCGATTCACACCATTGGACCCTAAACTCATGTTTTAGTATGTTTCATAATGTTTAGGTGCACTCGGAACCGTTTCGCTACTACACTAAACTCGGTGCAAAATGGGCCGAACTGGTGCAACTATTGCAAAAGTTCATGCCACGAAGTCACGTCTGAACCTGTCACTACGCCGGATCCACACAATTGGACCCTAAACTCATGTTTCAGTGTGTTTCGTAATGTTTGGGAGCACTTGGAACAGTTTCGCTACTGCACTAAACTCGGTGCAAAATGGGCCGAACTGGTGCAATTAATGCAAAAGTACATGCCACGAAGTTGTGTCGGAACTTTTCGCTAAGAACGCGCCCGATCCACACCATTGGACTCTAAACTCATGTTTTGTTGCATTTCGTAAAGTTAGGGTGCATTTGGGATCGTTTCGCTACAGCACTAGACTCGGTGCAAAATGGGCCGAACTGGTTTAATTAATGCAAAGGTTCATGCCACGAAGTCGCGTCTGAACTTGTCACGCCATGGGACCCTAAACTCATGTTTTGTTGCATTTCGTAATGTTTGGGTGCATTTGGGACCGTTTTATTACTGCACTAAACTCGGTGAAAATGAGCCAATCTGTTGCAATTAATGCAAAAGTTCGTGCCACGAAGTCACCTTTGAACATGTCACTACGAACGCGCCCGATCCACACCAATGGACCCTAAACTCATGTTTTAGTGTGTTTCGTAATGTTTGGGTGCACTTGGGACCGTTTCGCTACTGCACTAAACTCGGTGCAAAATGGGCCAAACTGGTGCAATTAATGCAAAAGTTCATGCCACGAAGTCGTGTCGGAACTTTTCGCTACGAACGCGCCCGATCCACACCATTGGACTCTAAACTCATGTTTTGTTGCATTTCTTAAAGTTTGGGTGCATTTGGGATCGTTTCGCTACTGCACTAAACTCGGTGCAAAATGGGCGGGTGAAATTAATGCAAAAGTTCATGCCACGAAGTCGTGTCGGAACTTTTCGCTAAGAACTCACCCGATACACACCATGGGACCTTAAACACATGTTTTGTTGCATTTCGTAATGTTTGGGTGCATTTGGGACCGTTTTGTTACTGCACTAAACTCGGTGCAAATGGGCCAATCTGGTGCAATTAATGCAAAAGTTCGTGTCACGACGTCACATCTGAACTTGTCACTACGAACGTGCCCGATCCACACCAATGGACCCTAAACTCATGTTTAAGTGTGTTTCGTAATATTTGGGTGCACTCGGGACCGTTTCGCTACTGCACTAAACTCGGTGCAAAATGGGACGAACTGGCGCAATTAATGCAAAAGTTCATGCCGCGAAGTCACGTCTGAACCTGTCACTACGCCGGATCCACACAATTAGACCCCAAACTCATGTTTCAGTGTGTTTCGTAATGTTTGGGTGCACTTGGGACAGTTTCGCTACTCCACTAAATTCGGTGCAAAATAGGCCGAACTGGTACAATTAATGCAAAAGTTCATGCCACGAAGTTGTGTCGGAACTTTTCGCTAGCGAACACGCCCGATCCACACCAGTTGGACTCTAAACTCATGTTTTGTTGCATTTCGTAAAGTTAGGGTGCATTTGGGATCGTTTCGCTACTGCACTAGACTCGGTGCAAAATGGGCCGAACTGGTTTAATTAATGCAAAGGTACATGCCACGAAGTCGCGTCTGAACTTGTCACGCCATGGGACCCTAAACTCATGTTTTGTTGCATTTTGTAATGTTTGGGTGCATTTGGGCCGTTTTATTACTGCACTAAACTCGGTGAAAATGAGCCAATCTGTTGCAATTAATGCAAAAGTTCGTGCCACGAAGTCACCTTTGAACATGTCACTACGAATGCGCCCGATCCACACCAATGGACCCTACACTCATGTTTTAGTGTGTTTCGTAATGTTTGGGTGCACTTGGGACCGTTTCGCTACTGCACTAAAATCGGTGCAAAATGGGCCGAACTGGCGCAATTAATGCAAAAGTACATGCCACGAAGTTGTGTCGGAACTTTTCGCTACGAACGCGCCCGATCCACACCATTGGACTCTAAACTCATGTTTTGTTGCATTTCGTAAAGTTAGGGTGCATTTGGGATCGTTTCGCTACTGCACTAGACTCGGTGCAAAATGGGCCGAACTGGTTTAATTAATGCAAAGGTACATGCCACGAAGTCGCGTCTGAACTTGCCACGCCATGGGACCCTAAACTCATGTTTTGTTGCATTTTGTAATGTTTGGGTGCATTTGGGACCGTTTTATTACTGCACTAAACTCGGTGAAAATGAGCCAATCTGTTGCAATTAATGCAAAAGTTCGTGCCACGAAGTCACCTTTGAACATGTCACTACGAACGCGACCGATCCACACCAATGGACCCTAAACTCATGTTTTAGTGTGTTTCGTAATGTTTGGGTGCACTTGGGACCGTTTCGCTTCTGCACTAAACTCGGTGCAAAATGGGCCGAACTGGTGCAATTAATGCAAAAGTTCATGCCACGAAGTCGTGTCGGAACTTTTCACTACGAACGCGCCCGATCCACACCATTGGACTCTAAACTCATGTTTTGTTGCATTTGTTAAAGTTTGGGTGCATTTGGGATCGTTTCGCTACTGCACTAAACTCGGTGCAAAATGGGCCGAACGGGTGCAATTAATGCAAAAGTTCATGCCACGAAGTTGTGTCGGAACTTTTCGCTAAGAACTCACCCGATACACACCATGGGACCTTAAACTCATGTTTTGTTGCATTTCGTAATGTTTGGGTGCATTTGGGACCATTTTGTTACTGCACTAAGCTCGGTGCAAATGGGCGAATCTGGTGCAATTAATGCAAAAGTTCGTGTCACGAAGTCATGTCTGAACTTGTCACTACGAACATGCCCGATCCACACCATTGGACCCTAAACTCATGTTTTAGTATGTTTCATAATGTTTAGGTGCACTCGGGACCGTTTCGCTACTACACTAAACTCGGTGCAAAATGGGCCGAACTGGTGCAACTATTGCAAAAGTTCATGCCACGAAGTCACGTCTGAACCTGTCACTACGCCGGATCCACACAATTGGACCCTAAACTCATGTTTCAGTGTGTTTCGTAATGTTTGGGAGCACTTGGAACAGTTTCGCTACTGCACTAAACTCGGTGCAAAATGGGCCGAACTGGTGCAATTAATGCAAAAGTACATGCCACGAAGTTGTGTCGGAACTTTTCGCTAAGAACGCGCCCGATCCACACCATTGGACTCTAAACTCATGTTTTGTTCCATTTCGTAAAGTTAGGGTGCATTTGGGATCGTTTCGCTACTGCACTAGACTCGGTGCAAAATGGGCCGAACTGGTTTAATTAATGCAAAGGTTCATGCAACGAAGTCGCGTCTGAACTTGTCACGCCATGGGACCCTAAACTCATGTTTTGTTGCATTTCGTAATGTTTGGGTGCATTTGGGACCGTTTTATTACTGCACTAAACTCGGTGAAAATGAGCCAATCTGTTGCAATTAATGCAAAAGTTCGTCCCACGAAGTCACCTTTGAACATGTCACTACGAACGCGCCCGATCCACACCAATGGACCCTAAACTCATGTTTCAGTGTGTTTCGTAATGTTTGGGTGCACTTGGGACCGTTTCGCTACTAGCACTAAACTCGGTGCAAAATGGGCCGAACTGGTGCAATTAATGCAAAAGGTCATGCCACGAAGTCGTGTCGGAACTTTTCGCTACGAACGCGCCCGGTCCACACCATTGGACTATAAACTCATGTTTTGTTGCATTTCGTAAAGTTTGGGTGCATTTGGGATCGTTTCGCTACTGCACTAAACTCGGTGCAAAATGGGCCGAACGGGTGGAATTAATGCAAAAGTTCATGCCACGAAGTCGTGTCGGAACTTTTCGCTAAGAACTCACCCGATACACACCATGGGACCTTAAACTCATGTTTGTTGCATTTTGTAATGTTTGGGTGCATTTGGGACCGTTTTGTTACTGCACTAAACTCGGTGCAAATGGGCCAATCTGGTGCAATTAATGCAAAAGTTCGTGTCACGAAGTCACATCTGAACTTGTCACTACGAACATGCCCGATCCACATCATTGGACCCTATACTCATGTTTTAGAATGTTTCATAATGTTTAGGTGCACTCGGGACCGTTTCGCTACTACACTAAACTCGGTGTAAAATGGGCCGAACTGGTGCAACTATTGCAAAAGTTCATGCCACGAAGTCACGTCTGAACCTGTCACTACGCCGAATCCACAAAATTGGACCCTAAACTCATGTTTCAGTGTGTTTCGTAATGTTTGGGTGCACTTGGGACAGTTTCGCTACTGCACTAAACTAGGTGCAAAATAGGCCGAACTGGTACAATCAATGCAAAAGTTCATGCCACGAAGTTGTGTCGGAACTTTTCGCTACGAATGCGCCCGATCCACACCATTGGACTCTAAACTCATGTTTTGTTTGCATTTGTTAAAGTTTGGGGTGCATTTGGGATCGTTTCGCTACTGCACTAAACTCGGTGCAAATGGGCCCGAACGGGTGCATTAATGTAAAAGTTCATGCCACGAAGTTGTGTCGGAACTTTTTGCTAAGAACTCACCGATACACACCATGGACCTTAAACTCATGTTTTGTTGCAGTTCGTAATGTTTGGGTGCATTTGGGACCATTTTGTTACTGCACTAAACTGGTGCAAATGGGCGAATCTGGTGCATTAATGCAAAAGTTCGTGTCACGAAGTCATGTCTGAACTTGTCACTACGAACATGCCCGATTCACACCATTGGACCCTAAACTCATGTTTTAGTATGTTTCATAATGTTTAGGTGCACTCGGGACCGTTCGCTACTACACTAAACTCGGTGCAAATGGCCGAACTAGCGCAACTATTGCAAAGTTCATGCCACGAAGTCACATCTGAACCTGTCACTACGCCGGATCCACACAATTGGACCCTAAACTCATGTTTCAGTGTGTTTCGTAATGTTTGGGAGCACTTGGGAACAGTTTCGCTACTGCACTAAACTCAGGTGCAAAATGGGCCGAACTGGTGCAATTAATGCAAAAGTACATGCCACGAAGTTGTGTCGGAACTTTTCGCTAAGAACGCGCCCGATCCACACCATTGGACTCTAAACTCATGTTTTGTTGCATTTCGTAAAGTTAGGGTGCATTTGGGATCGTTTCGCTACTGCACTAGACTCGGTGCAAAATGGGCCGAACTGGTTTAATTAATGCAAAGGTTCATGCCACAAAGTCGCGTCTGAACTTGTCACGCCATGGGACCCTAAACTCATGTTTTGTTGCATTTCGTAATGTTTGGGTGCATTTGGGACCGTTTTATTACTGCACTAAACTCGGTGAAAATGAGCCAATCTGTTGCAATTAATGTAAAAGTTCGTGCCACGAAGTCACCTTCGAACATGTCACTACGAACGCGCCCGATCCACACCAATGGACCCTAAACTCATGTTTTAGTGTGTTTCGTAATGTTTGGGTGCACTTGGGACCGTTTCGCTACTGCACTAAACTCGGTGCAAAATGGGCCAACTGGTGCAATTAATGCAAAAGTTCATGCCACGAAGTCGTGTCGGAACTTTTCGCTACGAACGCGCCCGATCCACACCATTGGACTCTAAACTCATGTTTTGTTGCATTTCTTAAAGTTTGGGTGCATTTGGGATTGTTTCGCTACTGCACTAAACTCGGTGCAAAATGGGCCGGGTGAAATTAATGCAAAAGTTCATGCCACGAAGTCGTGTCGGAACTTTTCGCTAAGAACTCACCCGATACACACCATGGGACCTTAAACTCATGTTTTGTTGCATTTCGTAATGTTTGGGTGCATTTGGGACCGTTTTGTTACTGCACTAAACTCGGTGCAAATGGGCCAATCTGGTGCAATTAATGCAAAAGTTCGTGTCACGACGTCACATCTGAACTTGTCACTACGAACGTGCCCGATCCACACCAATGGACCCTAAACTCATGTTTAAGTGTGTTTCGTAATATTTGGGTGCACTCGGGACCGTTTCGCTACTGCACTAAACTCGGTGCAAAATGGGACGAACTGGCGCAATTAATGCAAAAGTTCATGCCGCGAAGTCACGTCTGAACCTGTCACTACGCCGGATCCACACAATTAGACCCCAAACTCATGTTTCAGTGTGTTTCGTAATGTTTGGGTGCACTTGGGACAGTTTCGCTACTCCACTAAATTCGGTGCAAAATAGGCCGAACTGGTACAATTAATGCAAAAGTTCATGCCACGAAGTTGTGTCGGAACTTTTCGCTGCGAACGCGCCCGATCCACACCGTTGGACTCTAAACTCATGTTTTGTTGCATTTCGTAAAGTTAGGGTGCATTTGGGATCGTTTCGCTACTGCACTAGACTCGGTGCAAAATGGGCCGAACTGGTTTAATTAATGCAAAGGTACATGCCACGAAGTCGCGTCTGAACTTGTCACGCCATGGGACCCTAAACTCATGTTTTGTTGCATTTTGTAATGTTTGGGTGCATTTGGGACCGTTTTATTACTGCACTAAACTCGGTGAAAATGAGCCAATCTGTTGCAATTAATGCAAAAGTTCGTGCCACGAAGTCACCTTTGAACATGTCACTACGAACGCGCCCGATCCACACCAATGGACCCTAAACTCATGTTTTAGTGTGTTTCGTAATGTTTGGGTGCACTTGGGACCGTTTCGCTTCTGCACTAAACTCGGTGCAAAATGGGCCGAACTGGTGCAATTAATGCAAAAGTTCATGCCACGAAGTCGTGTCGGAACTTTTCGCTACGAACGCGCCCGATCCACACCATTGGACTCTAAACTCATGTTTTGTTGCATTTGTTAAAGTTTGGGTGCATTTGGGATCGTTTCGCTACTGCACTAAACTCGGTGCAAAATGGGCCGAACGGGTGCAATTAATGCAAAAGTTCATGCCACGAAGTTGTGTCGGAACTTTTCGCTAAGAACTCACCCGATACACACCATGGGACCTTAAACTCATGTTTTGTTGCATTTCGTAATGTTTGGGTGCATTTGGGACCATTTTGTTACTGCACTAAACTCGGTGCAAATGGGCGAATCTGGTGCAATTAATGCAAAAGTTCGTGTCACGAAGTCATGTCTGAACTTGTCACTACGAACATGCCCGATCCACACCATTGGACCCTAAACTCATGTTTTAGTATGTTTCATAATGTTTAGGTGCACTCGGGACCGTTTCGCTACTACACTAAACTCGGTGCAAAATGGGCCGAACTGGTGCAACTATTGCAAAAGTTCATGCCACGAAGTCACGTATGAACCTGTCACTACGCCGGATCCACACAATTGGACCCTAAACTCATGTTTCAGTGTGTTTCGTAATGTTTGGGAGCACTTGGAACAGTTTCGCTACGGCACTAAACTCGGTGCAAAATGGGCCGAACTGGTGCAATTAATGCAAAAGTACATGCCACGAAGTTGTGTCGGAACTTTTCGCTACGAACGCGCCCGATCCACACCATTGGACTCTAAACTCATGTTTTGTTCCATTTCGTAAAGTTAGGGTGCATTTGGGATCGTTTCGCTACTGCACTAGACTCGGTGCAAAATGGGCCGAACTGGTTTAATTAATGCAAAGGTTCATGCCACGAAGTCGCGTCTGAACTTGTCACGCCATGGGACCCTAAACTCATGTTTTGTTGCATTTCGTAATGTTTGGGTGCATTTGGGACCGTTTTATTACTGCACTAAACTCGGTGAAAATGAGCCAATCTGTTGCAATTAATGCAAAAGTACGTCCCACGAAGTCACCTTTGAACATGTCACTACGAACGCGCCCGATCCACACCAATGGAACCAATGGACCCTAAACTCATGTTTCAGTGTGTTTCGTAATGTTTGGGTGCACTTGGGACCGTTTCGCTACTGCACTAAACTCGGTGCAAAATGGGCCGAACTGGTGCAATTAATGCAAAAGTTCATGCCACGAAGTCGTGTCGGAACTTTTCGCTACGAACGCGCCCGGTCCACACCATTGGACTATAAACTCATGTTTTGTTGCATTTCGTAAAGTTTGGGTGCATTTGGGATCGTTTCGCTACTGCACTAAACTCGGTGCAAAATGGGCCGAACGGGTGGAATTAATGCAAAAGTTCATGCCACGAAGTCGCGTCGGAACTTTTCGCTAAGAATTCACCCGATACACACCATGGGACCTTAAACTCATGTTTTGTTGCATTTTGTAATGTTTGGGTGCATTTGGGACCGTTTTGTTACTGCACTAAACTCGGTGCAAATGGGCCAATCTGGTGCAATTAATGCAAAAGTTCGTGTCACGAAGTCACATCTGAACTTGTCACTACGAACATGCCCGATCCACACCATTGGACCCTAAACTCATGTTTTAGTATGTTTCATAATGTTTTGGTGCACTCGGGACCGTTTCGCTACTACACTAAACTCGGTGCAAAATGGGCCGAACTGGTGCAACTATTGCAAAAGTTCATGCCACGAAGTCACGTCTGAACCTGTCACTACGCCGAATCCACATAATTGGACCCTAAACTCATGTTTCAGTGTGTTTCGTAATGTTTGGGTGCACTTGGGACAGTTTCGCTACTGCACTAAACTAGGTGCAAAATAGGCCGAACTGGTACAATTAATGCAAAAGTTCATGCCACGAAGTTGTGTCGGAACTTTTCGCTACGAATGCGCCCGATCCACACCATTGGACTCTAAACTCATGTTTTGTTGCATTTCGTAAAGTTAGGGTGCATTTGGGATCGTTTCGCTACAGCACTAGACTCGGTGCAAAATGGGCCGAACTGGTTTAATTAATGCAAAGGTTCATGCCACAAAGCCGCGTCTGAACTTGTCACGCCATGGGACCCTAAACTCATGTTTTGTTGCATTTCGTAATGTTTGGGTGCATTTGGGACCGTTTATTACTGCACTAAACTCGGTGAAAATGAGCCAATCTGTTGCAATTAATGCAAAAGTTCGTGCCACGAAGTCACCTTTGAACAAGTCACTACGAACGCGCCCGATCCACACCAATGGACCCTAAACTCATGTTTTAGTGTGTTTCGTAATGTTTGGGTGCACTTGGGACCGTTTCGCTACTGCACTAAACTCGGTGCAAAATGGGCCAAACTGGTGCAATTAATGCAAAAGTTCATGCCACGAAGTCGTGTCGGAACTTTTCGCTACGAACGCGCCCGATCCACACCATTGGACTCTAAACTCATGTTTTGTTGCATTTCGTAAAGTTTGGGTGCATTTGGGATTGTTTCGCTACTGCACTAAACTCGGTGCAAAATGGGCCGAACGGGTGAAATTAATGCAAAAGTTCATGCCGCGAAGTCGTGTCGGAACTTTTCGCTAAGAACTCACCCGATACACACCATGGGACCTTAAACTCATGTTTTGTTGCATTTCGTAATGTTTGGGTGCATTTGGGACCGTTTTGTTACTGCACTAAACTCGGTGCAAATGGGCCAATCTGGTGCAATTAATGCAAAAGTTCGTGTCACGACGTCACATCTGAACTTGTCACTACGAACGTGCCCGATCCACACCAATGGACCCTAAACTCATGTTTAAGTGTGTTTCGTAATATTTGGGTGCACTCGGGACCGTTTCGCTACTGCACTAAACTCGGTGCAAAATGGGACGAACTGGCGCAATTAATGCAAAAGTTCATGCCGCGAAGTCACGTCTGAACCTGTCACTACGCCGGATCCACACAATTAGACCCAAAACTCATGTTTCAGTGTGTTTCGTAATGTTTGGGTGCACTTGGGACAGTTTCGCTACTCCACTAAATTCGGTGCAAAATAGGCCGAACTGGTACAATTAATGCAAAAGTTCATGCCACGAAGTTGTGTCGGAACTTTTCGCTGCGAACGCGCCCGATCCACACCATTGGACTCTAAACTCATGTTTTGTTGCATTTCGTAAAGTTAGGGTGCATTTGGGATCGTTTCGCTACTGCACTAGACTCGGTGCAAAATGGGCCGAACTGGTTTAATTAATGCAAAGGTTCATGCAAAAAGTCGCGTCTGAACATTGTCACGCCATGGGACCCTAAACTCATGTTTTGTTGCATTTTCGTAATGTTTGGGTGCATTTGGGACCGTATTATTACTGCACTAAACTCGGTGAAAATGAGCCAATCTGTTGCAATTAATGCAAAAGTTCGTGCCACGAAGTCACCTTTGAACATGTCACTACGAACGCGCCCGATCCACACCAATGGACCCTAAACTCATGTTTTAGTGTGTTTCGTAATGTTTGGGTGCACTTGGGACCGTTTCGCTACTGCACTAAACTCGGTGCAAAATGGGCCGAACTGGTGCAATTAATGCAAAAGTTCATGCCACGAAGTCGTGTCGGAACTTTTCGCTACGAACGCGCCCGATCCATACCATTGGACCTCTAAACTCATGTTTTGTGTGCATTTCGTTAAAGTTTGGGTGCACTCGGGATCCGTTTCGCTACTGCACTAAACTCGGTGCAAAATGGGCCGAACGGGTGCAATAATGCAAAAGTTCATGCCACGAAGTTGTGTCGGAACTTTTCGCTAAGAACTCACCCGATACATACCATGGGACCTTAACTCATGTTTTGTTGATTTCGTAATGTTTGGGTGCATTTGGGACCATTTTGTTACTGCACTAAACTCGGTGCAAATGGGGCGAATCTGGTGGCAATTAATGCAAAAGTTCGTGTCACGAAGTCACTGTCAGAACTTGTCACTACGAACATGCCCGATCCACACCATTGGACCCCTAAACTCATGTTTTAGTATGTTTCATAATGTTTAAGTGCACTCGGGGACCGTTTCGCTACTACACTAAACTCGGTTGCAAAATGGGCCGAACTGGTGCAACTATTGCAAAAGTTCATGCCACGAAGTCACGTATGAACCTTTCACTACGCCGGATCCACACAATTGGACCTAAACTCATGTTTCAGTGTGTTTCGTAATGTTTGGGAGCACTTGGAACAGTTTCGCTACGGCACTAAACTCGGTGCAAAATGGGCCGAACTGGTGCAATTAATGCAAAAGTACATGCCACGAAGTTGTCGGAACTTTTCGCTACGAACGCGCCCGATCCACATGGACTCTAAACTCATGTTTTGTTCATTTCGTAAAGTTAGGGTGCATTTGGGATCGTTTCGCTACTGCACTAGACTCGGTGCAAAATGGGCCGAACTGGTTTAATTAATGCAAAGGTTCATGCCACGAAGTCGTCTGAACTTGTCACGCCATGGGACCCTAAACTCATGTTTTGTTGCATTTCGTAATGTTTGGGTGCATTTGGGACCGTTTTATTACTGCACTAAACTCGGTGAAAATGAGCCAATCTGTGCAATTAATGCAAAAGTACGTCCCACGAAGTCACCTTTGAACATGTCACTACGAACGCGCCCGATCCACACCAATGGACCATGGACCCTAAACTCATGTTTCAGTGTGTTTCGTAATGTTTGGGTGCACTTGGGACCGTTTCGCTACTGCACTAAACTCGGTGCAAAATGGGCCGAACTGGTGCAATTAATGCAAAAGTTCATGCCACGAAGTCGTGTCGGAACTTTTCGCTACGAACGCGCCCGGTCCACACCATTGGACTATAAACTCATGTTTTGTTGCATTTCGTAAAGTTTGGGTGCAT
>NW_024376821.1:0-18343 GCF_016808335.1 Panicum virgatum
CAAAAATCGTGCCACGAATCGCGTCGGAATTTTTCGCAACGACAAACCTGATCCACCCCATGTGACCCTAAACTGACGTTTTGGTGCGTTCGTACTATTTTGGGTTCATTCGGACCATTTGGTTGCCTTACGAAACCCGGTGCAAAACGGGCCGAACTAGTCCAAAAAGTTCGTGCCATGAAGTCACATCGGAATTTTTCGCAACGAACGCACCCGATCCACCCATTGCACCCTAAACTGATGTTTTGGGGCGTTTCGTACTATTTGTGCATTCGGACCGTTTGGTTGCCTTACAACTTGGTGCAAACGGGCCGAGCTAGTGCAAAAGTTCGTGCCACGAAGCCAACGTCGGAATTTTTCGTAACGAACACCCGATCCACCCCATGTACCCTAAACTGGCATTCTGGTGCGTTCGTACTATTTGGGTGCATTCGAGACCATTTGGTTGCCTTACGAAACTCGGTGCAAAACGGGCCGAACTGTTGCAAAAGTTCGTGCCACGCAAGTCGCGTCGGAATTTTTCTCAACGAACGCACCCATCCACCCCATTTGACCCCTAACAGGCTGTTTTGGTGAGTTTTCGTACTATTTGGGTGCATTCGGGGAGGACTCATTGATTGGCCCTACGAAACCGATGCATACGGGTGCTGAACTAGTCCAAAAGTCGTGCCACGAAGTCGCGTCGGAATTTTTTTGCAACGAACGCACCCGATCCACCCCATTGACCCTAAACTGATGTTTTTGGGGCAGTTCGTACTACTTTGTGTGCATTCGGGACCGTTTGGTTGCCCTGTGCGAAACTCGGCCTGCAAAAACGGCAGACTGAACTAGTGCAATAAAGTTCGTGGCCCCGAACGTCGCGTCGGAATTTTTTCGCAACGAAACACACCCCAATGCCCAACATAGACCCTGAACTGATGTTTTGGGGGTGCGTTTTGTACTATTTGGGTACATTCGGGACCGTTTGGTTGCCTCAACGAAACTCGGTTGCCAAAACGGTAGCCGAACTAGTCCAAAAGATCGTGCCAAGAAGTCGCGTCGGAATTTTTCGCAACAAACGCACCCGATCCACCCCATTGTACCCTAAAACTGATCTTTTGGAGGCGTTTCGTATTATTTGTGTGCATTCGGGACCGTTTGGTTGCCTTATGAAACTCGGTGCAAAACGGGGCCGAGCTAGTGCAAAAGTTCGTGCCACGAAGCCGCGTCGGAATTTTTCGCAACGAACAAACCCGATCCACCCCCATGTGACCCTAAACTGACGTTTTGGTGCGTTCATACTATTTGGGTGCATTCGGGACCGTTGGTTGCCTTACGAAACTAGGTGCAAAACTGGCCGAACTAGTCAAAAAGTTCGTGCCACGAAGTCGCGTCGGAATTTTTCGCAACGAAACGCACCCGATCCACCCCATTGTACCCTAAACTGATCTTTTGGGGGCGTTTCGTATTATTTGTGTGCATTCGGGACCGTTTGGTTGCCTTATGAAACTCGGTGCAAAACGGCCGAGCTATTGCCAAAAGTTCGTGCCACGAAGTCGCGTCGGAATTTTTTCGCAACGAACAAACCTGATCCACCCCATGTGACCCTATACTGACGTTTTGGTGCGTTCATACTATTTGGGTTCATTCGAGACCATTTGGTTGCCTTACGAAACCCGATGCAAAACGGGCCGATCTAGTCCAAAAAGTTCATGCCACGAAGTCACATCGGAATTTTCGCAACGAACGCACCCGATCCCCCCATTGAACCGCTAAACTGATGTTTTGGGGCGTTTCGTACTATTTGTGTGCATTCGGGACCATTTGGTTTGCCTTACGAAACTTGGTGCAAAACGGGCCGAGCTAGTGCAAAAGTTCGTGCCACGAAGCCGCTTCGAATTTTTCGTAACGAACAAACCCGATCCACCCCATGTGACCCTAAACTGGCGTTTTGGTGCGTTCGTACTATTTGGGTGCATTCGGGACTATTTGGTTGCCTTACGGAACTCGGTGGCCAAAACGGGCCGAACTATTGCAAAAGTACGTGCCACGAAGTCGTGTCGGAATTTTTCTCAACAAACGCACCCAATCCACCCAATTGAACCCTAAATAGGCATTTTGGTGCGTATCGTACTATTTGGGTGCTTTCGGGACCATTTGATTGCCTTACGAAACCCGATGCATAACGGGCTGAACTAGTCCAAAAGTTCGTGCCACGAAGTCGCGTCGGAATTTTTTGCAACGAACGCACCATATCCACCCCATTGACACAAAACTGATGTTTTGGGGCGTTTCGTACTACTTGTGTGCATTCGGGACCGTTTGGTTGCCTTACGAAACTCGGTGCAAAACGGAACGAACTAGTGCAAAAGTTCGAGCCCCGAAGTCGCGTCGGAATTTTTCGCATCGAACTCATCCAATGCACCACATTAGACCCTGAACTGACGTTTTGGTGCGTTTTGTACTATTTGGTTACATTCGGGACCGTTTGGTTGCCTCACGAAACTCGGTGCAAAACGGGCCGAACTAGTCCAAAAGTTCGTGCCAAGAAGTCGCGTCGGAATTTTTCGCAACAAACACACCCGATCCACCCCATTGTACCCTAAACTGATCTTTTGGGGCGTTTTGTATTATTTGTGTGCATTCGGGACCGTTTGGTTGCCTTATGAAACTCGGTGCAAAACGGGCCGAGCTAGTGCAAAAGTTCGTGCCATGAAGTCGCGTCGGAATTTTTCTCAACGAACAAACCTGATCCACCCCATTGTACCCTAAACTGATCTTTTGCGGCATTTCGTATTATTTGTGTGCATTCGGGACCGTTTGGTTGCCATATGAAACTCGGTGCAAAACGGGCCGAGCTAGTGCAAAAATCGTGCCACGAAATCGCGTCAGAATTTTTCGCAACAAACAAACCTGATCCACCCCATGTGACCCTATACTGACGTTTGGTGCGTTCATACTATTTGGGTTCATTCGAGACCATTTGGTTGCCTTACGAAACCCGATGCAAAACGGGCCGAACTAGTCCAAAAAGTTCATGCCACGAAGTCACAACGGAAATTTTCGCAACGAACGCACCCGATCCACCCCATTGCACCCTAAACTGATGTTTTGGGGCGTTTCGTACTATTTGTCTGCATTCGGGACCATTTGGTTGCCTTACGAAACTTGGTGCAAAACGGGCCGAGCTAGTGCAAAAGTTCGTGCCACGAAGCCACGTCGGAATTTTTCGTAACGAACACACCCAATGCACCACATTAGACCCTGAACTGATGTTTTGGTGCGTTTTGTACTATTTGGGTACATTCGGGACCGTTTGGTTGCCTCACGAAACTCGGTGCAAAACTGGGCCGAACTAGTCCAAAAGTTCGTGCCAAGAAGTCGCGTCGGAATTTTTCGCAACGAACGCACCCGATCCACCCCATTGTACCCTAAACTGATCTTTTGCGGCGTTTCGTATTATTTGTGTGCATTAGGGTACCGTTTGGTTGCCTTATGAAACTCGGTGCAAAACGGGCCGAGCTAGTGCAAAAGTTCGTGCCACGAAGCCGCGTCGGAATTTTTCGCAACGAACAAACCCGATCCACCCCATGTGACCCTAAACTAACGTTTTGGTGCGTTCATACTATTTGGGTGCATTTGGGACCGTTTGGTTGCCTTACGAAACTAGGTGCAAAACGGGCCGAACTAGTCAAAAAGTTCGTGCCACGAAGTCGCGTCGGAATTTTTCGCAACGAACGCACCCGATCCACCCCATTGTACCCTAAACTGATCTTTTGGGCCGTTTCGTATTATTTGTGTGCATTCGGGACCGTTTGGTTGCCTTATGAAACTCGGTGCAAAACGGGCCGAGCTAGTGCAAAAGTTCGTGCCACGAAAGTCGCGTCGGAATTTTTCGCAAGCGAACAAACCTGATCCACCCCATGTGACCCTATACTGACGTTTTGGTGCGTTCATACTATTTGGGTTCATTCGAGACCATTTGGTTGCCTTACGAAACCCGATGCAAAACTGGCCGAACTAGTCCAAAAAGTTCATGCCACGAAGTCACATCGGAATTTTTCGCAACGAACGCACCAGATCCACCCCATTGTACCCTAAACTGATCTTTTGCGGTGTTTCATATTATTTGTGCGCATTCGGGACCGTTTGGTTGCCTTATGAAACTCGGTGCAAAACGGGCCGAGCTAGTGCAAAAATCGTGCCACGAAGTCGCGTCGGAATTTTTCGCAACGAACAAACCTGATCCTCCCCATGTGACCCTATACTGACGTTTTGGTGCGTTCATACTATTTGGGTTCATTCGAGACCGTTTGGTTGCCATACGAAACTTGGTGCAAAACTGGCCGAACTAGTCAAAAAGTTCGTGCCACGAAGCCGCGTCGGAATTTTTTCGCAACGAACAATCCCGATCCACCCCATGTCACCCTAAACTGACGTTTTGGATGCGTTCATACTGTTTGGGTGCATTCGGGACTGTTTGGTTGCCTTACGAAACTAGGTGCAAAACTATCCGAACTAGTCAAAAAGTTTGTGCCACGAAGTCGCGTCGGAATTTTTCGCAACGAACGCACCCGATCCACCCCATTGTACCCTAAACTGATCTTTTGGGGCGTTTCGTATTATTTGTGTGCATTCGGGACCGTTTGGTTGCCTTATGAAACTCGGTGCAAAACGGGCCGAGCTAGTGCAAAAGTTCGTGCCACGAAGTCGCGTCGGAATTTTTCGCAACGAACAAACCTGATCCACCCCATGTGACCCTATACTGACGTTTTGGTGCGTTCATACTATTTGGGTTCATTCGAGACCATTTGGTTGCCTTACGATACCCGATGCAAAACGGGCCGAACTAGTCCAAAAAGTTCATGCCACGAAGTCACATCGGAATTTTTCGCAACGAACGCACCCGATCCACCCCATTGTACCCTAAACTGATCTTTTACGGCATTTCGTATTATTTGTGTGCATTCGGGACCGTTTGGTTGCCATATGAAACTCGGTGCAGAACGGGCCGAGCTAGTGCAAAAATCGTGCCACGAAATCGCGTCGGAATTTTTCGCAACGAACAAACCTGATCCACCCCATGTGACCCTATACTGACGTTTTGGTGCGTTCATACTATTTGGGTTCATTCGAGACCATTTGGTTGCCTTACGAAACCCGATGCAAAACGGGCCGAACTAGTCCAAAAAGTTCATGCCATGAAGTCACATCGGAAATTTTCGCAACGAACGCACCCGATCCACCCCATTGCACCCTAAACTGATGTTTTGGGGCGTTTCGTACTATTTGTCTGCATTCGGGACCATTTGGTTGCCTTACGAAACTTGGTGCAAAACGGGCCGAGCTAGTGCAAAAGTTCGTGCCACGAAGCCACGTCGGAATTTTTCGTAACGAACATACCCGATCCACCCCATGTGACCCTAAACTGGCATTCTGGTGCGTTCGTACTATTTGGGTGCATTCGAGACCATTTGGTTGCCTTACGAAACTCGGTGCAAAACGGGCCGAACTATTGCAAAAGTTCGTGCCACGAAGTCGCGTCGGAATTTTTCTCAACAAACCACACCAATCCACCCCATTTAACCCTAAACAGGCGTTTTGGTGCGTTTCGTACTATTTGGGTGCATTCGGGACCATTTGATTGCCCTACGAAACCCGATGCATAACGGGCTGAACTAGTCCAAAAGTTCGTGCCACGAAGTCGCGTCGGAATTTTTTGCAACGAACGCACCCGATCCACCCCATTGACCCTAAACTGATGTTTTGGGGCATTTCGTACTACTTGTGTGCATTCGGGACCGTTTGGTTGCCTTGCGAAACTCGGTGCAAAACGGAACGAACTAGTGCAAAAGTTCGTGCCCCGAAGTCGCGTCGGAATTTTTCGCAACGAACACACCCAATGCACCACATTAGACCCTGAACTGATGTTTTGGTGCGTTTTGTACTATTTGGGTACATTCGGGACCGTTTGGTTGCCTCACGAAACTCGGTGCAAAACGGGCCGAACTAGTCCAAAAGATTCGTGCCAAGAAGTCGCGTCGGAATTTTTCGCAACAAACGCACCCGATCCACCCCATTGTACCCTAAACTGATCTTTTGGGGCGTTTCGTATTATTTGTGTGCATTCGGGACCGTTTGGTTGCCTTATGAAACTCGGTGCAAAACGGGCCGAGCTAGTGCAAAAGTTCGTGCCACGAAGCCGCGTCGGAATTTTTCGCAACGAACAAACCTGATCCACCCCATGTGACCCTATACTGACGTTTTGGTGCGTTCATACTATTTGGGTTCATTCGAGACCATTTGGTTGCCTTACGAAACTCGGTGCAAAACGGGCCGAACTAGTCAAAAAGTTCGTGCCACGAAGTCGCGTCGGAATTTTTCGCAACGAACGCACCCGATCCACCCCATTGTAACGCCTAAACTGATGTTTTGGGGCGTTTCGTACTATTTGTGTGCATTCGGGACCATTTGGTTGCCTTACGAAACTTGGTGCAAAACGGGCCGAGCTAGTGCAAAAGTTCGTGCCACGAAGCCGCTTCGGAATTTTTCGTAACGAACAAACCCGATCCACCCCATGTGACCCTAAACTGGCGTTTTGGTGCGTTCGTACTATTTGGGTGCATTCGGGACTATTTGGTTGCCTTACGGAACTCGGTGCCAAACGGGCCGAACTATTGCAAAAGTACGTGCCACGAAGTCGTGTCGGAATTTTTCTCAACAAACGCACCCAATCCACCCAATTGAACCCTAAATAGGCATTTTGGTGCGTATCGTACTATTTGGGTGCTTTCGGGACCATTTGATTGCCTTACGAAACCCGATGCATAACGGGCTGAACTAGTCCAAAAGTTCGTGCCACGAAGTCGCGTCGGAATTTTTTGCAACGAACGCACCATATCCACCCCATTGACACAAAACTGATGTTTTGGGGCGTTTCGTACTACTTGTGTGCATTCGGGACCGTTTGGTTGCCTTACGAAACTCGGTGCAAAACGGAACGAACTAGTGCAAAAGTTCGAGCCCCGAAGTCGCGTCGGAATTTTTCGCATCGAACTCATCCAATGCACCACATTAGACCCTGAACTGATGTTTTGGTGCGTTTTGTACTATTTGGTTACATTCGGGACCGTTTGGTTGCCTCACGAAACTCGATGCAAAACGGGCCGAACTAGTCCAAAAGTTCGTGCCAAGAAGTCGCGTCGGAATTTTTCGCAACGAACGCACCCGATCCACCCCATTGTACCCTAAACTGATCTTTTGGGGCGTTTCGTATTATTTGTGTGCATTCGGGACCGTTTGGTTGCCTTATGAAACTCGGTGCAAAACGGGCCGAGCTAGTGCAAAAGTTCGTGCCATGAAGTCGCGTCGGAATTTTTCTGAACGAACAAACCTGATCCACCCCATGTGACCCTATACTGACGTTTTGGTGCGTTCATACTATTTGGGTTCATTCGAGACCATTTGGTTGCCTTACGATACCCGATGCAAAACGGGCCGAACTAGTCCAAAAAGTTCATGCCACGAAGTCACATCGGAATTTTTCGCAACGAACGCACCCGATCCACCCCATTGTACCCTAAACTGATCTTTTGCGGCAGTTTCGTATTATTTGTGTGCATTCGGGACCGTTTGGTTGCCATATGAAACTCGGTGCAAAACGGGCCGAGCTAGTGCAAAAATCGTGCCACGAAATCGCGTCAGAATTTTTCGCAACGAACAAACCTGATCCACCCCATGTGACCCTATACTGACGTTTTGGTGCGTTCATACTATTTGGGTTCATTCGAGACCATTTGGTTGCCTTACGAAACCCGATGCAAAACGGGCCGAACTAGTCCAAAAGTTCATGCCACGAAGTCACAACGGAAATTTTCGCAACGAACGCACCCGATCCACCCCATTGCACCCTAAACTGATGTTTTGGGGCGTTTCGTACTATTTGTCTGCATTCGGGACCATTTGGTTGCCTTACGAAACTTGGTGCAAAACGGGCCGAGCTAGTGCAAAAGTTCGTGCCACGAAGCCACGTCGGAATTTTTCGTAACGAACATACCCGATCCACCCCATGTGACCCTAAACTGGCATTCTGGTGCGTTCGTACTATTTGGGTGCATTCGGGACCATTTGGTTGCCTTACGAAACTCGGTGCAAAACGGGCCGAACTATTGCAAAAGTTCGTGCCACGAAGTCGCGTCGGAATTTTTCTCAACGAAACGCACCCAGATCCACCCCATTTAACCCTAACTAGGCGTTTTGGTGCGTTTCGTACTATTTGGGTGCATTCGGGACCATTTGATTGCCCTACGAAACTCCGGATGCATAAACGGGCCGAACTAGTCCAAAAGTTCGTGCCACGAAGTCGCGTCGGAATTTTTCGCAACGAACGCACCCGATCCACCCCATTGACCCTAAACTGATGTTTTGGGGCATTTCGTACTACTTGTGTGCATTCGGGACCGTTTGGTTGCCTTGCGAAACTCGGTGCAAAACGGAACGAACTAGTGCAAAAGTTCGTGCCACGAAGTCGCGTCGGAATTTTTCGCAACGAACAAACCTGATCCACCCCATGTGACCCTATACTGACGTTTTGGTGCGTTCATACTATTTGGGTTCATTCGAGACCATTTGGTTGCCTTACGAAACCGATGCAAAACGGGCCGAACTAGTCCAAAAAGTTCATGCCACGAAGTCACATCGGAATTTTTCGCAACGAACGCACCCGATCCACCCCATTGCACCCTAAACTGATGTTTTGGGGCGTTTCGTACTATTTGTCTGCATTCGGGACCATTTGGTTGCCTTACGAAACTTGGTGCAAAACGGGCCGAGCTAGTGCAAAAGTTCGTGCCACGAAGCCAGCGTCGGAATTTTTCGTAACGAACATACCCGATCCACCCCATGTGACCCTAAACTGGCATTCTGGTGCGTTCGTACTATTGGGTGCATTCGGACCATTTGGTTGCCTTACGAAACTCGGTGCAAAACGGGCCGAACTATTGCAAAAGTTCGTGCCACGAAGTCGCGTCGGAATTTTTCTCAACAACACACCCAATCCACCCCATTTAACCCTAAACAGGCGTTTTGGTGCGTTTCGTACTATTTGGGTGCATTCGGGACCATTTGATTGCCCTACGAAACCCGATGCATAACGGGCCTGAACTAGTCCAAAAGTTCGTGCCACGAAGTCGCGTCGGAATTTTTTGCAACGAACGCACCCGATCCACCCCATTGACCCTAAACTGATGTTTTGGGGCATTTCGTACTACTTGTGTGCATTCGGGACCGTTTGGTTGCCTTGCGAAACTCGGTGCAAAACGGAACGAACTAGTGCAAAAGTTCGTGCCCCGAAGTCGCGTCGGAATTTTTCGCAACGAACTCACCCAATGCACCACATTAGACCCTGAACTGATGTTTTGGTGCGTTTTGTACTATTTGGGTACATTCGGGACCGTTTGGTTGCCTCACGAAACTCGGTGCAAAACGGGCCGAACTAGTCCAAAAGTTCGTGCAAGAAGTCGCGTCGGAATTTTTCGCAACGAACGCACCCGATCCACCCCATTGTACCCTAAACTGATCTTTTGGGGTGTTTCGTATTATTTGTGTGCATTCGGGACCGTTTGGTTGCCTTATGAAACTCGGTGCAAAACGGGCCGAGCTAGTGCAAAAGTTCGTGCCACGAAGCCGCGTCGGAATTTTTCGCAACGAACAAACCCGATCCACCCCATGTGACCCTAAACTGACGTTTTGGTGCGTTCATACTATTTGGGTGCATTCGGGACCAGTTTGGTTGCCTTACGAAACTCGGTGCAAAACTGGCCGAACTAGTCAAAAAGTTCGTGCCACGAAGTCGCGTCGGAATTTTTCGCAACGAACGCACCCGATCCACCCCATTGTACCCTAAACTGATCTTTTGGGGCGTTTCGTATTATTTGTGTGCATTCGGGACCGTTTGGTTGCCTTATGAAACTCGGTGCAAAACGGGCCGAGCTAGTGCAAAAGTTCGTGCCACGAAGCCGCGTCGGAATTTTTCGTAACGAACAAACCCGATCCACCCCATGTGACCCTAAACTGGCATTTTGGTGCGTTCATACTATTTGGGTGCATTCGGGACTATTTGGTTGCCTTACGAAACTCGGTGCAAAACGGGCCGAACTATTGCAAAAGTTCGTGCCACGAAGTCGCGTCGGAATTTTTCTCAACAAACACACCCAATCCACCCCATTGAACCCTAAACAGGCGTTTTGGTGCGTTTCGTACTATTTGGGTGCATTCGGGACCATTTGATTGCCCTACGAAAACCCGATGCATAACGGGCTGAACTAGTCCAAAAGTTCGTGCCACGAAGTCGCGTCGGAATTTTTTGCAACGAACGCACCCGATCCACCCCATTGACCCTAAACTGATGTTTTGGGGCGTTTCGTACTACTTGTGTGCATTCGGGACCGTTTGGTTGCCTTACGAAACTCGGTGCAAAACGGACCGAACTAGTGCAAAAGTTCGTGCCCCGAAGTCGCGTCGGAATTTTTCGCAACGAACGCACCCAATGCACCACATTATACCCTGAACTGATGTTTTGGTGCGTTTTGTACTATTTGGGTACATTCGGGACCGTTTGGTTGCCTCACGAAACTCGGTGCAAAACGGGCCGAACTAGTCCAAAAGTTTGTGCCAAGAAGTCGCGTCGGAATTTTTCGCAACGAACGCACCCGATCCACCCCATTGTACCCAAAACTGATCTTTTGGGGCGTTTCGTATTATTTGTGTGCATTCGGGACCGTTTGGTTGCCTTATGAAACTCGGTGCAAAACGGGCCGAGCTAGTGCAAAAGTTCGTGCCACGAAGCCGCGTCGGAATTTTTCGCAACGAACAAACCCGATCCACCCCATGTGACCCTAAACTGACGTTTTGGTGCGTTCATACTATTTGGGTGCATTCGGGACCGTTTGGTTGCCTTACGAAACTCGGTGCAAAACTGGCCGAACTAGTCAAAAAGTTCGTTCCACGAAGTCGCGTCGGAATTTTTCGCATCGAACTCACCCGATCCACCCCATTGAATGCTAAACTGATGTTTTGGGGCGTTTCGTACTATTTGGGTACATTCGGGACCGTTTGGTTGCCTCACGAAACTCGGTGCAAAACGGGCCGAACTAGTCCAAAAGTTTGTGCCAAGAAGTCGCGTCGGAATTTTTCGCAACGAACGCACCCGACCCACCCCATTGTACCCTAAACTGATCTTTTGGGGCGTTTCGTATTATTTGTGTGCATTCGGGACCGTTTGGTTGCTTATGAAACTAGGTGCAAAACGGCCGAGCTAGTGCAAAAGTTCGTGCCACGAAGCCGCGTCAGAATTTTTCGCAACGAACAAACCCGATCCACCCTATGTGACCCTAACTGACGTTTTGTGCGTTCATACTATTTGGGTGCATTCGGGACTGTTTGGTTTGCCTTACGAAACTCGGTGCAAAACTGGCCGAACTAGTCAAAAAGTTCGTGCCACGAAGTCGCATCGGAATTTTTCGCAACGAACGCACCCGATCCACCCATTGTACCCTAAACTGATCTTTTGGGGTGTTTCGTATTATTTGTGTGCATTCGGGACCCGTTTGGTTGCCTTATGAAACTCGGTGCAAAACGGGCCGAGCTAGTGCAAAAGTTCGTGCCACGAAGCCGCGTCGGAATTTTTCGTAACGAACAAACCCGATCCACCCCATGTGACCCTAAACTGGCATTTTGGTGCATTCATACTATTTGGGTGCATTCGGGACTATTTTGTTGCCTTACGAAACTCGGTGCAAAACGGGCCGAACTATTGCAAAAGTTCGTGCCACGAAGTCGCGTCGGAATTTTTCTCAACAAACCACCCAATCCACCCCATTGAACCCTAAACAGGCGTTTTGGTGCGTTTCGTACTATTTGGGTGCATTCGGGACCATTTGATTGCCCTACAAAACCCGATGCATAACGGGCTGAACTAGTCCAAAAGTTCGTGCCACGAAGTCGCGTCGGAATTTTTTGCAACGAACGCACCCGATCCACCCCATTGACCCTAAACTGATGTTTTGGGGCGTTTCGTACTACTTGTGTGCATTCGGGACCGTTTGGTTGCCTTACGAAACTCGGTGCAAAACGGACCGAACTAGTGCAAAAGTTCGTGCCCCGAAGTCGCGTCGGAATTTTTCGCAACGAACGCACCCAATGCACCACATTATACCCTGAACTGATGTTTTGGTGCGTTTTGTACTATTTGGGTACATTCGGGACCGTTTGGTTGCCTCACGAAACTCGGTGCAAAACGGGCCGAACTAGTCCAAAAGTTTGTGCCAAGAAGTCGCGTCGGAATTTTTCGCAACGAACGCACCCGATCCACCCCATTGTACCCAAACTGATCTTTTGGGGCGTTTCGTATTATTTGTGTGCATTCGGGACCGTTTGGTTGCCTTATGAAACTCGGTGCAAAACGGGCCGAGCTAGTGCAAAAGTTCGTGCCACGAAGCCGCGTCGGAATTTTTCGCAACGAACAAACCCGATCCACCCCATGTGACCCTAAACTGACGTTTTGGTGCGTTCATACTATTTGGGTGCATTCGGGACCGTTTGGTTGCCTTACGAAACTCGGTGCAAAACTGGCCGAACTAGTCAAAAAGTTCGTTCCACGAAGTCGCGTCGGAATTTTTCGCAACGAACGCACCCGATCCACCCCATTGTACCCTAAACTGATCTTTTGGGGCGTTTCGTATTATTTGTGTGCATTCGGGACCGTTTGGTTGCCATATGAAACTCGGTGCAAAACGGGCCGAGCTAGTGCAAAAAGTTCGTGCCACGAAGTCGCGTCGGAATTTTCGCAACGAACAAACCTGATCCCACCCCATGTGACCCTAGACTGACGTTTTGGTGGCGTTCGAGACTATTTGGGTTCATTCGAGACCATTTGGTTGCCTTACGAAACTCGATGCAAAACGGGCCGAGCTAGTCCAAAAGTTCATGCCACGAGTCACGATCGGAATTTTCGCAACGAACCACCCGATCCACCCATTGAACCTAAACTGATGTTTTGGTGCGTTTCGTACTATTTGGTGTGCATTCGGGACCATTTGGTTGCCTTACGAAACTTGGTGCAAAACGGGGCCGACTAGTGCAAAAGTTCGTGCCACGAAGCCGCTTCGGAATTTTTCGTAACGAACAGACCCGATCCACCCCATTGACCCTAAACTGGCAGTTTTGGTGCGTTCGTACTATTTGGGTGCATTCGGGACCGATTTGGTTGCCTTACGGAAACTCGGTGCAAAACGGGCCGAACTATTGCAAAAGTTCGTGCCACGAAGTCGCTGTCGGAATTTTCTCAACAAACGACACCCAATCCACCCCATTGAACCCTAAACTAGGCATTTTGGTGCGTATCGTACTATTTGGGGTGCATTCGGAACATTTGATTGCCTTACGAACCGATGCATAACGGGCCTGAACTAGTCCAAAAGTTCGTGCCACGAAGTCGCGTCGGAATTTTTACAACGAACGCAGCCATATCCACCCCATTGACCATAAACTGATGTTTTGGGCGTTTCGTACTATTGTGTGCATTCGGGACCGTTTGGTTCCTTACGAAACTCGGTGCAAAACGGACGAACTAGTGCAAAAAGTTCGTGCCCCGAAGTCGCGTCGAATTTTTCGCAACGAACTCACCCAATCACCACATTAAGACCCTAACTGATGTTTTGGTGCGTTTTTGTACTATTGTGGTTACATTCGGGACCGTTTGGTTGCCTCACGAACTCGGTGCAAGAACGGGCCGAACAGTCGCAAAAGTTCGTGCCACGAAGTCGCGTCGGAATTTTTCGCAACGAACGCACCCGATCCACCCCATTGACCCTAAACTGATTTTGGGCGTTTCGTACTATTTGGGCATTCGGGACCGTTTGGTTGCCTTACGAAACTCGGTGCAAAACGGGCCGAACTAGTCAAAAGTTTGTGCCACGAAGTCGCGTCGGAATTTTTCGCAACGAACGCACCCGATCCACCCCATTGACCCTAAACTGATCTTTTGGGGCGTTTCGTACTATTTGGGTGCATTCGGGACCGTTTGGTTGCCTTACGAAACTCGGTGCAAAGGGCCGAACTAGTCAAAAGTTCGTGCCACGAAGTCGCGTCGGAATTTTTCGCAACGAACACCCGATCCACCCCATGTGACCCTAAACTGATGTTTTGGGGCGTTTCACTATTTGGTGCATTCGGGACCGTTTGGTTGCCTTACGAAACTCGGTGCAAAACGGGCCGAACTAGTGCAAAAGTTCGTGCCACGAAGCGCGTCGGAATTTTTCGCAACGAACACCCGATCCACCCCATTGACCCTAAACTGATGTTTTGGTGCGTTTACTATTTGGGTATTCGGGACCGTTTGGTTGCCTTACGAAACTCGGTGCAAAACGGGCCGAACTAGTCAAAAGTTCGTGCCAAGAAGTCGCGTCGGAATTTTTCGCAACGAACACCCGATCCACCCCATTGACCCTAAACTGATCTTTGGGGCGTTTCGTATTATTTGTGCATTCGGGACCGTTTGGTTGCCTTACGAAACTCGGTGCAAAACGGGCCGAGCTAGTGCAAAAGTTCGTGCCACGAAGCCGCGTCGGAATTTTTGCAACGAACAAACCCGATCCACCCCATGTGACCCTAACTGATTTTGGTGCGTTCGTACTATTTGGGTGCATTCGGGACCGTTTGGTTGCCTTACGAAACTCGGTGCAAAACGGGCCGAACTAGTCAAAAGTTCGTGCCACGAAGTCGCGTCGGAATTTTTCGCAACGAACGCACCCGATCCACCCCATTGACCCTAAACTGATGTTTTGGGGTTTCGTATATTTGTGCATTCGGGACCGTTTGGTTGCCTTACGAAACTCGGTGCAAAACGGGCCGAACTAGTGCAAAAGTTCGTGCCACGAAGTCGCGTCGGAATTTTTCGCAACGAACACCCGATCCACCCCATGTGACCCTAAACTGATTTTGGTGCGTTCATACTATTTGGTGCATTCGGACCGTTTGGTTGCCTTACGAAACTCGGTGCAAAACGGGCCGAACTAGTCAAAAGTTCGTGCCACGAAGTCGCGTCGGAATTTTTCGCAACGAACGCACCCGATCCACCCCATTGACCTAACTTTTATCGTACTATTTGGGTGCATTCGGGACCGTTTGGTTGCCTACAAACTCGGTGCAAAACGGGCCGAACTAGTCCAAAAGTTCGTGCCACGAAGTCGCGTCGGAATTTTTCGCAACGAACGCACCCGATCCACCTGTGACCCTAAACTGATTTTTGGTGCGTTTCGTACTATTTGGGTGCATTCGGGACCGGTTGGGTTGCCTTACGAAACGTCGGTGCAAAACTGACGAACTAGTGCAAAAGTTCGTGCCACGAAGTCGCGTCGGAATTTTTCGCAACGACGCACCCAATGCACCACATTATAGCACTGAACTGATGTTTTGGTGCGGTTGTACTATTTGGGTAGCATTCGTGACAGTTTGGTTGCCTCACGAACTCGGGGCAAAACGTGCCGAAATAGTTCCAAAAGTTGTGCCAAGAAGTCCCGCGTCGGAATTTTTCGGCAACGAACCCTACCCGATCCACCCCATTGTACCCAAAACGATCTTTTGGGGTGTTTTCGTATTATTTGTGTGCATTCGGGACTGTTTGGTTGCCTTATGAAATTTCTCGGTGTTGCAAAACGGGCCGAGCTAGTGCGAAAAGTTCGTGCCACGAAGCCGCGTCGGAATTTTTCGCAACGAACAAACCCGATCCCCCATGTACCCTAACGACGTTTGTGCGTTCATACTATTTGGGGCATTCGGGACCGTTTGGTTGCCTTACGAACTCGGTGCAAAACGGCCGAACTAGTCAAAAGTTCGTGCCACGAAGTCGCGTCGGAATTTTTCGCAACGAACCACCCGATCCACCCCATTGACCCTAAACTGATTTTTGGGCGTTTCGTACTATTTGGGTGCATTCGGGACCGTTTGGTTGCCTTACGAAACTCGGTGCAAAACGGGCCGAACTAGTCAAAAGTTCGTGCCACGAAGTCGCGTCGGAATTTTTCGCAACGAACGCACCCGATCCACCCCATTGACCCTAAACTGATGTTTTGGGCGTTTCGTACTATTTGTGTGCATTCGGGACCGTTTGGTTGCCTTACGAAACTCGGTGCAAAACGGGCCGAACTAGTGCAAAAGTTCGTGCCACGAAGTCGCGTCGGAATTTTTCGCAACGAACACCCGATCCACCCCATGACCCTAAACTGATGTTTTGGTGCGTTTACTATTTGGTGCATTCGGGACCGTTTGGTTGCCTTACGAAACTCGGTGCAAAACGGGCCGAACTAGTCAAAAGTTCGTGCCACGAAGTCGCGTCGGAATTTTTCGCAACGAACGCACCCGATCCACCCCATTGACCCTAAACTGATCTTTTGGGCGTTTCGTATTTTGGGTGCATTCGGGACCGTTTGGTTGCCTTACGAAACTCGGTGCAAAACGGGCCGAACTAGTCAAAAGTTCGTGCCACGAAGTCGCGTCGGAATTTTTCGCAACGAACACCCGATCCACCCCATTGACCCTAAACTGATTTTGGCGTTTCGTACTATTTGTGTGCATTCGGGACCGTTTGGTTGCCTTACGAAACTCGGTGCAAAACGGGCCGAACTAGCAAAAGTTCGTGCCACGAAGTCGCGTCGGAATTTTTTCAACGAACACCCCGATCCACCCCATTGACCCTAAACTGAGTTTTGCGTTTCGTACTATTTGGTGCATTCGGGACCGTTTGGTTGCCTTACGAAACTCGGTGCAAAACGGCCGAACTAGTCAAAAGTTCGTGCCACGAAGTCGCGTCGGAATTTTTCGCAACGAACGCACCCGATCCACCCCATTGACCCTAAACTGATTTTTGGGGCGTTTCGTACTATTTGTGCATTCGGGACCGTTTGGTTGCCTTACGAAACTCGGTGCAAAACGGGCCGAACTAGTGCAAAAGTTCGTGCCACGAAGCGCGTCGGAATTTTTCGCAACGAACGCACCCGATCCACCCCATTGTACCCTAACTGATTTTGGTGCGTTTGTACTATTTGGGCATTCGGGACCGTTTGGTTGCCTTACGAAACTCGGTGCAAAACGGGCCGAACTAGTCAAAAGTTCGTGCCACGAAGTCGCGTCGGAATTTTTCGCAACGAACACCCGATCCACCCCATTGACCCTAAACTGATTTTTGGGGCGTTCGTACTATTTGGTGCATTCGGGACCGTTTGGTTGCCTTACGAAACTCGGTGCAAAACGGCCGAACTAGTCAAAAGTTCGTGCCACGAAGTCGCGTCGGAATTTTTCGCAACGAACGCACCCGATCCACCCCATTGTACCCTAAACTGATGTTTTGGTGCGTTTACTATTTGGTGCATTCGGGACCGTTTGGTTGCCTTACGAAACTCGGTGCAAAACGGGCCGAACTAGTCAAAAGTTCGTGCCACGAAGTCGCGTCGGAATTTTTCGCAACGAACACCCGATCCACCCCATTGACCCTAAACTGATTTTTGGGCGTTCGTACTATTTGGGTGCATTCGGGACCGTTTGGTTGCCTTACGAAACTCGGTGCAAAACGGCCGAACTAGTCAAAAGTTCGTGCCACGAAGTCGCGTCGGAATTTTTCGCAACGAACGCACCCGATCCACCCCATTGACCCTAAACTGATTTTTTGGGCGTTTCGTATATTTGTGTGCATTCGGGACCGTTTGGTTGCCTTACGAAACTCGGTGCAAAACGGGCCGAACTAGTCAAAAGTTCGTGCCACGAAGCCGCGTCGGAATTTTTCGCAACGAACACCCGATCCACCCCATGTGACCCTAAACTGATGTTTTGGTGCGTTCGTACTATTTGGGTGCATTCGGGACCGTTTGGTTGCCTTACGAAACTCGGTGCAAAACGGCCGAACTAGTCAAAAGTTCGTGCCACGAAGTCGCGTCGGAATTTTTCGCAACGAACGCACCCGATCCACCCCATTGACCCTAAACTGATTTTTGGGCGTTTCGTACTATTTGGGCATTCGGGACCGTTTGGTTGCCTTACGAAACTCGGTGCAAACGGGCCGAACTAGTCAAAAGTTCGTGCCACGAAGTCGCGTCGGAATTTTTCGCAACGAACGCACCCGATCCACCCCATTGACCCTAAACTGATCTTTTGGGCGTTTCGTACTATTTGTGCATTCGGGACCGTTTGGTTGCCTTACGAAACTCGGTGCAAAACGGCCGCTAGTGCAAAAGTTCGTGCCACGAAGTCCGCGTCGGAATTTTTGCAACGAACAAACCCGATCCACCCCATTGACCCTAAACTGACGTTTTGG
>NW_024376822.1:0-18129 GCF_016808335.1 Panicum virgatum
AACTCGGTTCGAAATAGGCTGAACTGGTGCAATTAATCCAAAGTTCGTGCCACGAAATCGCATCAGAATTTTTGGCAACGAACGCACGCGATCCACCCCATTGGACCCTAAACTCATGTTTTGTGCGTTTTGTAGTGTTGAGTGCGTTTGTCAATGTTCAGTACTACATGAAACTCGGTGCAAAACAGGGTTGAACTGGTGCAATTAAATGACAAGTTTGTGCCATAAAGTCGCATCAAATTTTTTTGCATGAACGCACTCGATCCACCCTTGTGGACCAAACTCATGTTCTGGAGCATTTCGTAGTGTTTCGGTGCTTTTGGCAATGTTTTATTACCACACGGAACTCGGTGCAAAATGGGTTGAACTGGTGCAATTAATGGACAAGTTTGTGCCATTAAGTCGCATTGGAATTTTTCGCAACGAACGCACCCGATCCACCCCATTGGACCCTAAACTCAAGTATTGGTTTGTTTCGTACTGTTTGGGTGTATTTTGGATTTGTTTTGCTACTGCACGAAACTCGGTGCAAAACGGATTGAACTAGTGCAATTAATGAAGAAGTTCGTGCCACGAAATCGCATCAGAGTTTTTCGCAATGAACGCACCCGATCCACCCCATTGTACGCTAAACTCATGAATTGGTGCGTTTTGTAGTGTTTGGGTGCATTTTGGATTGTTTCGTTACTGCATGAAACTCGGTGCGAAATTGGCTGAACTGGTGCAATTAATGCAAAAGTTCGAGCCACGAACTCGCATCGGAATTTTTGGCAACGAACACACGCGATCCACCCCATTGGACCCTAAACTCTTGTTTTGGTGCATTTTCGTAGTGTTTCGGTGCATTTGGCAATGTTTCATTACTACACGGATCTCGGTGCAAACGGGTAGAACTGGTGCAATTAATGGACAAGTTTGTGCCATTAAGTCGCATTGGATTTTTTTCGCAACGAACGCACCCGATCCACCCCATTGGACCCTAAACTCAAGTATTAGTTTGTTTCGTACTATTTGGGTGCATTTTGGATTTGTTTCGTCACTGCACGAAACTCGGTGCAAAATGGGTTGAACTAGTGCAATTAATGAAGAAGTTCGCGCCACGAAATCGCATCAGAGTTTTTCGCAATGAACGCACCCGATCCACCACATTGGACGCTAAACTCATGAATTGGTGCGTTTTGTAGTGTTTGGGTGCATTTTGGATTGTTTCGTTACGGCATGAAACTCGGTGCGAAATAGGCTGAATTGGTGCAATTAATGCAAAAGTTCGTGCCACGAACTCACATCGGAATTTTTGGCAATGAACGCACACGATCCACCCCATTGAACCCTAAACTCATGTTTTTGTGCATTTTCGTAGTGTTTGGGTGCATTTGTCAATGTTTCGTTACTACATGAAACTTGGTGCAGAACATGTTGAACTGGTGCAATTAATGGACAAGTTTGTGCCATTAATTCGCATTGGAATTTTTCGCAACGAACGCACCCGATCCACCCCATTGGACCCTAAACTCAAGTATTGGTTTGTTTCATACTGTTTGGGTGCATTTTGGATTTGTTTTGTTACTGCACAAAACTTGGTGCAAAACGAATTGAACTAGTGCAATTAATGAAGAAGTTCGCGCCACGAAATCGCATCAGAGTTTTTCCACAATGAACGCTCCCGATCCACCCCATTGGACGCTAAACTCATGAATTGGTGCGTTTTGTAGTGTTTGGGTGTATTTTGGATTGTTTCGTTACTGCATGAAACTCGGTTCGAAATAGGCTGAACTGGTGCAATTAATGCAAAAGTTCGTGCCACGAAATCGCATCAGAATTTTTGGCAACGAACGCACGCGATCCACCCCATTGGACCCTAAACTCATGTTTTGGTGCGTTTTTGTAGTGTTTGAGTGCGTTTGTCAATGTTTCATTACTACATGAAACTCGGTGCAAAACAGGTTGAACTGGTGCAATTAATGGACAAGTTTGTGCCATAAAGTCGCATCGAAATTTGTTGCAATGAACGCACTCGATCCACCCCATTGGGACCAAACTCATGTTCTGGAGCATTTCGTAGTGTTTCGGTGCTTTTGGCAATGTTTTATTACCACACGGAACTCGGTGCAAAATGGGTTGAACTGGTGCAATTAATGGACAAGTTTGTGCCATTAAGTCGCATTGGAATTTTTCGCAACGAACGCACCCGATCCACCCCATTGGACCCTAAACTCAAGTATTGGTTTGTTTCGTACTGTTTGGGTGTATTTTGGATTTGTTTTGCTACTGCACGAAACTCGGTGCAAAACGGATTGAACTAGTGCAATTAATGAAGAAGTTCGTGCCACGAAATCGCATCAGAGTTTTTCGCAATGAACGCACCCGATCCACCCCATTGTACGCTAAACTCATGAATTGGATGCGTTTTGTAGTGTTTGGGTGCATTTTGGATTGTTTCGTTACTGCATGAAACTCGGTGCGAAATAGGCTGAACTGGTGCAATTAATGCAAAAGTTCGAGCCACGAACTCGCATCGGAATTTTTGGCAACGAACACACGCGATCCACCCCATTGGACCCTAAACTCTTGTTTTGGTGCATTTTCGTAGTGTTTCGGTGCATTTGGCAATGTTTCATTACTACACGGATCTCGGTGCAAAACGGGTAGAACTGGTGCAATTAATGGACAAGTTTGTGCCATTAAGTCGCATTGGATTTTTTTCGCAACGAACGCACCCGATCCACCCCATTGGACCCTAAACTCAAGTATTAGTTTGTTTCGTACTATTTGGGTGCATTTTGGATTTGTTTCGTCACTGCACGAAACTCGGTGCAAAATGGGTTGAACTAGTGCAATTAATGAAGAAGTTCGCGCCACGAAATCGCATCAGAGTTTTTCGCAATGAACGCACCCGATCCACCACATTGGACGCTAAACTCATGAATTGGTGCGTTTTGTAGTGTTTGGGTGCATTTTGGATTGTTTCGTTACGGCATGAAACTCGGTGCGAAATAGGCTGAATTGGTGCAATTAATGCAAAAGTTCGTGCCACGAACTCACATCGGAATTTTTGGCAATGAACGCACACGATCCACCCCATTGAACCCTAAACTCATGTTTTTGTGCATTTTCGTAGTGTTTGGGTGCATTTGTCAATGTTTCGTTACTACATGAAACTTGGTGCAGAACATGTTGAACTGGTGCAATTAATGGACAAGTTTGTGCCATTAATTCGCATTGGAATTTTTCGCAACGAACGCACCCGATCCACCCCATTGGACCCTAAACTCAAGTATTGGTTTGTTTCATACTGTTTGGGTGCATTTTGGATTTGTTTTGTTACTGCACAAAACTTGGTGCAAAACGAATTGAACTAGTGCAATTAATGAAGAAGTTCACGCCACGAAATCGCATCAGAGTTTTCCACAATGAACGCTCCCGATCCACCCCATTGGACGCTAAACTCATGAATTGGTGCGTTTTGTAGTGTTTGGGTGTATTTTGGATTGTTTCGTTACTGCATGAAACTCGGTTCGAAATAGGCTGAACTGGTGCAATTAATGCAAAAGTTCGTGCCACGAAATCGCATCAGAATTTTTGGCAACGAACGCACGCGATCCACCCCATTGGACCCTAAACTCATGTTTTGGTGCGTTTTTGTAGTGTTTGAGTGCGTTTGTCAATGTTTCATTACTACATGAAACTCGGTGCAAAACAGGTTGAACTGGTGCAATTAATGGACAAGTTTGTGCCATAAAGTCGCATCGAAATTTGTTGCAATGAACGCACTCGATCCACCCCATTGGGACCAAACTCATGTTCTGGAGCATTTCGTAGTGTTTCGGTGCTTTTGGCAATGTTTTATTACCACACGGAACTCGGTGCAAAATGGGTTGAACTGGTGCAATTAATGGACAAGTTTGTGCCATTAAGTCGCATTGGAATTTTTCGCAACGAACGCACCCGATCCACCCCATTGGACCCTAAACTCAAGTATTGGTTTGTTTCGTACTGTTTGGGTGTATTTTGGATTTGTTTTGCTACTGCACGAAACTCGGTGCAAAACGGATTGAACTAGTGCAATTAATGAAGAAGTTCGTGCCACGAAATCGCATCAGAGTTTTTCGCAATGAACGCACCCGATCCACCCCATTGTACGCTAAACTCATGAATTGATGCGTTTTGTAGTGTTTGGGTGCATTTTGGATTGTTTCGTTACTGCATGAAACTCGGTGCGAAATAGGCTGAACTGGTGCAATTAATGCAAAAGTTCGAGCCACGAACTCGCATCGGAATTTTTGGCAACGAACACACGCGATCCACCCCATTGGACCCTAAACTCTTGTTTTGGTGCATTTTCGTAGTGTTTCGGTGCATTTGGCAATGTTTCATTACTACACGGATCTCGGTGCAAAACGGGTAGAACTGGTGCAATTAATGGACAAGTTTGTGCCATTAAGTCGCATTGGATTTTTTTCGCAACGAACGCACCCGATCCACCCCATTGGACCCTAAACTCAAGTATTAGTTTGTTTCGTACTATTTGGGTGCATTTTGGATTTGTTTCGTCACTGCACGAAACTCGGTGCAAAATGGGTTGAACTAGTGCAATTAATGAAGAAGTTCGCGCCACGAAATCGCATCAGAGTTTTTCGCAATGAACGCACCCGATCCACCACATTGGACGCTAAACTCATGAATTGGTGCGTTTTGTAGTGTTTGGGTGCATTTTGGATTGTTTCGTTACGGCATGAAACTCGGTGCGAAATAGGCTGAATTGGTGCAATTAATGCAAAAGTTCGTGCCACGAACTCACATCGGAATTTTTGGCAATGAACGCACACGATCCACCCCATTGAACCCTAAACTCATGTTTTTGTGCATTTTCGTAGTGTTTGGGTGCATTTGTCAATGTTTCGTTACTACATGAAACTTGGTGCAGAACATGTTGAACTGGTGCAATTAATGGACAAGTTTGTGCCATTAATTCGCATTGGAATTTTTCGCAACGAACGCACCCGATCCACCCCATTGGACCCTAAACTCAAGTATTGGTTTGTTTCATACTGTTTGGGTGCATTTTGGATTTGTTTTGTTACTGCACAAAACTTGGTGCAAAACGAATTGAACTAGTGCAATTAATGAAGAAGTTCACGCCACGAAATCGCATCAGAGTTTTCCACAATGAACGCTCCCGATCCACCCCATTGGACGCTAAACTCATGAATTGGTGCGTTTTGTAGTGTTTGGGTGTATTTTGGATTGTTTCGTTACTGCATGAAACTCGGTTCGAAATAGGCTGAACTGGTGCAATTAATGCAAAAGTTCGTGCCACGAAATCGCATCAGAATTTTTGGCAACGAACGCACGCGATCCACCCCATTGGACCCTAAACTCATGTTTTGGTGCGTTTTTGTAGTGTTTGAGTGCGTTTGTCAATGTTTCATTACTACATGAAACTCGGTGCAAAACAGGTTGAACTGGTGCAATTAATGGACAAGTTTGTGCCATAAAGTCGCATCGAAATTTGTTGCAATGAACGCACTCGATCCACCCCATTGGGACCAAACTCATGTTCTGGAGCATTTCGTAGTGTTTCGGTGCTTTTGGCAATGTTTTATTACCACACGGAACTCGGTGCAAAATGGGTTGAACTGGTGCAATTAATGGACAAGTTTGTGCCATTAAGTCGCATTGGAATTTTTCGCAACGAACGCACCCGATCCACCCCATTGGACCCTAAACTCAAGTATTGGTTTGTTTCGTACTGTTTGGGTGTATTTTGGATTTGTTTTGCTACTGCACGAAACTCGGTGCAAAACGGATTGAACTAGTGCAATTAATGAAGAAGTTCGTGCCACGAAATCGCATCAGAGTTTTTCGCAATGAACGCACCCGATCCACCCCATTGTACGCTAAACTCATGAATTGATGCGTTTTGTAGTGTTTGGGTGCATTTTGGATTGTTTCGTTACTGCATGAAACTCGGTGCGAAATAGGCTGAACTGGTGCAATTAATGCAAAAGTTCGAGCCACGAACTCGCATCGGAATTTTTGGCAACGAACACACGCGATCCACCCCATTGGACCCTAAACTCTTGTTTTGGTGCATTTTCGTAGTGTTTCGGTGCATTTGGCAATGTTTCATTACTACACGGATCTCGGTGCAAAACAGGTTGAACTGGTGCTATTAATGGACAAGTTTGTGCCATTAAGTCGCAATGGATTTTTTGCAACGAAACGCACCCGAATCCACCCCATTGGACCCTAACTCAAGTATTGGTTTGTTTCGTACTGTTTGGTTGCATTTGGATTTGTTTCGTCACTGCCACGAACATTGGTGCAAAATGGTTGAACTAGTGCAATTAATGAAGAAGTTCGCGCCACGAAATCGCATCAGAGTTTTTCGCAATGAAACGCACACCGATTCACCCCATTGGATGCTAAACGCATGAATTGGTGCGTTTTGTAGTGTTTGGGTGTATTTTTGGATTGTTTCGTTACTGCATGAAACTCGGTGCGAAAATAGGCTGAACTGGTGCAATTATGCAAAAGTTCGTGCCACGAAATCGCATCAGAATTTTTGGCAACGAAACGCACGCGATCCACCCCATTGGACCCTAACTCATGTTTTGGTGCATTTTTGTAGTGTTTGAGTGCATTTGTCAATGTTTCGTTACGGCATGAAACTCGGTGCGAAATAGGCTGAACTGGTGCAATTAATGCAAAAGTTCGTGCCACGAACTCACATCGGAATTTTTGGCAATGAACGCACACGATCCACCCCATTGAACCCTAAACTCATGTTTTTGTGCATTTTCGTAGTGTTTGGGTGCATTTGTCAATGTTTCGTTACTACATGAAACTTGGTGCAGAACATGTTGAACTGGTGCAATTAATGGACAAGTTTGTGCCATTAATTCGCATTGGAATTTTTCGCAACGAACGCACCCGATCCACCCCATTGGACCCTAAACTCAAGTATTGGTTTGTTTCATACTGTTTGGGTGCATTTTGGATTTGTTTTGTTACTGCACAAAACTTGGTGCAAAACGAATTGAACTAGTGCAATTAATGAAGAAGTTCACGCCACGAAATCGCATCAGAGTTTTCCACAATGAACGCTCCCGATCCACCCCATTGGACGCTAAACTCATGAATTGGTGCGTTTTGTAGTGTTTGGGTGTATTTGGATTGTTTCGTTACTGCATGAAACTCGGTTCGAAATAGGCTGAACTGGTGCAATTAATGCAAAAGTTCGTGCCACGAAATCGCATCAGAATTTTTGGCAACGAACGCACGCGATCCACCCCATTGGACCCTAAACTCATGTTTTGGTGCGTTTTTGTAGTGTTTGAGTGCGTTTGTCAATGTTTCATTACTACATGAAACTCGGTGCAAAACAGGTTGAACTGGTGCAATTAATGGACAAGTTTGTGCCATAAAGTCGCATCGAAATTTGTTGCAATGAACGCACTCGATCCACCCCATTGGGACCAAACTCATGTTCTGGAGCATTTCGTAGTGTTTCGGTGCTTTTGGCAATGTTTTATTACCACACGGAACTCGGTGCAAAATGGGTTGAACTGGTGCAATTAATGGACAAGTTTGTGCCATTAAGTCGCATTGGAATTTTTCGCAACGAACGCACCCGATCCACCCCATTGGACCCTAAACTCAAGTATTGGTTTGTTTCGTACTGTTTGGGTGTATTTTGGATTTGTTTTGCTACTGCACGAAACTCGGTGCAAAACGGATTGAACTAGTGCAATTAATGAAGAAGTTCGTGCCACGAAATCGCATCAGAGTTTTTCGCAATGAACGCACCCGATCCACCCCATTGTACGCTAAACTCATGAATTGATGCGTTTTGTAGTGTTTGGGTGCATTTTGGATTGTTTCGTTACTGCATGAAACTCGGTGCGAAATAGGCTGAACTGGTGCAATTAATGCAAAAGTTCGAGCCACGAACTCGCATCGGAATTTTTGGCAACGAACACACGCGATCCACCCCATTGGACCCTAAACTCTTGTTTTGGTGCATTTTCGTAGTGTTTCGGTGCATTTGGCAATGTTTCATTACTACACGGATCTCGGTGCAAAACGGGTAGAACTGGTGCAATTAATGGACAAGTTTGTGCCATTAAGTCGCATTGGATTTTTTTCGCAACGAACGCACCCGATCCACCCCATTGGACCCTAAACTCAAGTATTAGTTTGTTTCGTACTATTTGGGTGCATTTTGGATTTGTTTCGTCACTGCACGAAACTCGGTGCAAAATGGGTTGAACTAGTGCAATTAATGAAGAAGTTCGCGCCACGAAATCGCATCAGAGTTTTTCGCAATGAACGCACCCGATCCACCACATTGGACGCTAAACTCATGAATTGGTGCAGTTTTGTAGTGTTTGGGTGCATTTTGGATTGTTTCGTTACGGCATGAAACTCGGTGCGAAATAGGCTGAATTGGTGCAATTAATGCAAAAGTTCGTGCCACGAACTCACATCGGAATTTTTGGCAATGAACGCACACGATCCACCCCATTGAACCCTAAACTCATGTTTTGGTGCATTTTCGTAGTGTTTGGGTGCATTTGTCAATGTTTCGTTACTACATGAAACTTGGTGCAGAACATGTTGAACTGGTGCAATTAATGGACAAGTTTGTGCCATTAATTCGCATTGGAATTTTTCGCAACGAACGCACCCGATCCACCCCATTGGACCCTAAACTCAAGTATTGGTTTGTTTCATACTGTTTGGGTGCATTTTGGATTTGTTTTGTTACTGCACAAAACTTGGTGCAAAACGAATTGAACTAGTGCAATTAATGAAGAAGTTCACGCCACGAAATCGCATCAGAGTTTTCCACAATGAACGCTCCCGATCCACCCCATTGGACGCTAAACTCATGAATTGGTGCGTTTTGTAGTGTTTGGGTGTATTTTGGATTGTTTCGTTACTGCATGAAACTCGGTTCGAAATAGGCTGAACTGGTGCAATTAATGCAAAAGTTCGTGCCACGAAATCGCATCAGAATTTTTGGCAACGAACGCACGCGATCCACCCCATTGGACCCTAAACTCATGTTTTGGTGCGTTTTTGTAGTGTTTGAGTGCGTTTGTCAATGTTTCATTACTACATGAAACTCGGTGCAAAACAGGTTGAACTGGTGCAATTAATGGACAAGTTTGTGCCATAAAGTCGCATCGAAATTTTGTTGCAATGAACGCACTCGATCCACCCCATTGGGACCAAACTCATGTTCTGGAGCATTTCGTAGTGTTTCGGTGCTTTTGGCAATGTTTTATTACCACACGGAACTCGGTGCAAAATGGGTTGAACTGGTGCAATTAATGGACAAGTTTGTGCCATTAAGTCGCATTGGAATTTTTCGCAACGAACGCACCCGATCCACCCCATTGGACCCTAAACTCAAGTATTGGTTTGTTTCGTACTGTTTGGGTGTATTTTGGATTTGTTTTGCTACTGCACGAAACTCGGTGCAAAACGGATTGAACTAGTGCAATTAATGAAGAAGTTCGTGCCACGAAATCGCATCAGAGTTTTTCGCAATGAACGCACCCGATCCACCCCATTGTACGCTAAACTCATGAATTGATGCGTTTTGTAGTGTTTGGGTGCATTTTGGATTGTTTCGTTACTGCATGAAACTCGGTGCGAAATAGGCTGAACTGGTGCAATTAATGCAAAAGTTCGAGCCACGAACTCGCATCGGAATTTTTGGCAACGAACACACGCGATCCACCCCATTGGACCCTAAACTCTTGTTTTGGTGCATTTTCGTAGTGTTTCGGTGCATTTGGCAATGTTTCATTACTACACGGATCTCGGTGCAAAACGGGTAGAACTGGTGCAATTAATGGACAAGTTTGTGCCATTAAGTCGCATTGGATTTTTTTCGCAACGAACGCACCCGATCCACCCCATTGGACCCTAAACTCAAGTATTAGTTTGTTTCGTACTATTTGGGTGCATTTTGGATTTGTTTCGTCACTGCACGAAACTCGGTGCAAAATGGGTTGAACTAGTGCAATTAATGAAGAAGTTCGCGCCACGAAATCGCATCAGAGTTTTTCGCAATGAACGCACCCGATCCACCACATTGGACGCTAAACTCATGAATTGGTGCGTTTTGTAGTGTTTGGGTGCATTTTGGATTGTTTCGTTACGGCATGAAACTCGGTGCGAAATAGGCTGAATTGGTGCAATTAATGCAAAAGTTCGTGCCACGAACTCACATCGGAATTTTTGGCAATGAACGCACACGATCCACCCCATTGAACCCTAAACTCATGTTTTTGTGCATTTTCGTAGTGTTTGGGTGCATTTGTCAATGTTTCGTTACTACATGAAACTTGGTGCAGAACATGTTGAACTGGTGCAATTAATGGACAAGTTTGTGCCATTAATTCGCATTGGAATTTTTCGCAACGAACGCACCCGATCCACCCCATTGGACCCTAAACTCAAGTATTGGTTTGTTTCATACTGTTTGGGTGCATTTTGGATTTGTTTTGTTACTGCACAAAACTTGGTGCAAAACGAATTGAACTAGTGCAATTAATGAAGAAGTTCACGCCACGAAATCGCATCAGAGTTTTTCCACAATGAACGCTCCCGATCCACCCCATTGGACGCTAAACTCATGAATTGGTGCGTTTTGTAGTGTTTGGGTGTATTTTGGATTGTTTCGTTACTGCATGAAACTCGGTTCGAAATAGGCTGAACTGGTGCAATTAATGCAAAAGTTCGTGCCACGAAATCGCATCAGAATTTTTGGCAACGAACGCACGCGATCCACCCCATTGGACCCTAAACTCATGTTTTGGTGCGTTTTTGTAGTGTTTGAGTGCGTTTGTCAATGTTTCATTACTACATGAAACTCGGTGCAAAACAGGTTGAACTGGTGCAATTAATGGACAAGTTTGTGCCATAAAGTCGCATCGAAATTTGTTGCAATGAACGCACTCGATCCACCCCATTGGGACCAAACTCATGTTCTGGAGCATTTCGTAGTGTTTCGGTGCTTTTGGCAATGTTTTATTACCACACGGAACTCGGTGCAAAATGGGTTGAACTGGTGCAATTAATGGACAAGTTTGTGCCATTAAGTCGCATTGGAATTTTTCGCAACGAACGCACCCGATCCACCCCATTGGACCCTAAACTCAAGTATTGGTTTGTTTCGTACTGTTTGGGTGTATTTTGGATTTGTTTTGCTACTGCACGAAACTCGGTGCAAAACGGATTGAACTAGTGCAATTAATGAAGAAGTTCGTGCCACGAAATCGCATCAGAGTTTTTCGCAATGAACGCACCCGATCCACCCCATTGTACGCTAAACTCATGAATTGATGCGTTTTGTAGTGTTTGGGTGCATTTTGGATTGTTTCGTTACTGCATGAAACTCGGTGCGAAATAGGCTGAACTGGTGCAATTAATGCAAAAGTTCGAGCCACGAACTCGCATCGGAATTTTTGGCAACGAACACACGCGATCCACCCCATTGGACCCTAAACTCTTGTTTTGGTGCATTTTCGTAGTGTTTCGGTGCATTTGGCAATGTTTCATTACTACACGGATCTCGGTGCAAAACGGGTAGAACTGGTGCAATTAATGGACAAGTTTGTGCCATTAAGTCGCATTGGATTTTTTTCGCAACGAACGCACCCGATCCACCCCATTGGACCCTAAACTCAAGTATTAGTTTGTTTCGTACTATTTGGGTGCATTTTGGATTTGTTTCGTCACTGCACGAAACTCGGTGCAAAATGGGTTGAACTAGTGCAATTAATGAAGAAGTTCGCGCCACGAAATCGCATCAGAGTTTTTCGCAATGAACGCACCCGATCCACCACATTGGACGCTAAACTCATGAATTGGTGCGTTTTGTAGTGTTTGGGTGCATTTTGGATTGTTTCGTTACGGCATGAAACTCGGTGCGAAATAGGCTGAATTGGTGCAATTAATGCAAAAGTTCGTGCCACGAACTCACATCGGAATTTTTGGCAATGAACGCACACGATCCACCCCATTGAACCCTAAACTCATGTTTTTGTGCATTTTCGTAGTGTTTGGGTGCATTTGTCAATGTTTCGTTACTACATGAAACTTGGTGCAGAACATGTTGAACTGGTGCAATTAATGGACAAGTTTGTGCCATTAATTCGCATTGGAATTTTTCGCAACGAACGCACCCGATCCACCCCATTGGACCCTAAACTCAAGTATTGGTTTGTTTCATACTGTTTGGGTGCATTTTGGATTTGTTTTGTTACTGCACAAAACTTGGTGCAAAACGAATTGAACTAGTGCAATTAATGAAGAAGTTCACGCCACGAAATCGCATCAGAGTTTTCCACAATGAACGCTCCCGATCCACCCCATTGGACGCTAAACTCATGAATTGGTGCGTTTTGTAGTGTTTGGGTGTATTTTGGATTGTTTCGTTACTGCATGAAACTCGGTTCGAAATAGGCTGAACTGGTGCAATTAATGCAAAAGTTCGTGCCACGAAATCGCATCAGAATTTTTGGCAACGAACGCACGCGATCCACCCCATTGGACCCTAAACTCATGTTTTGGTGCGTTTTTGTAGTGTTTGAGTGCGTTTGTCAATGTTTCATTACTACATGAAACTCGGTGCAAAACAGGTTGAACTGGTGCAATTAATGGACAAGTTTGTGCCATAAAGTCGCATCGAAATTTGTTGCAATGAACGCACTCGATCCACCCCATTGGAACCAAACTCATGTTCTGGAGCATTTCGTAGTGTTTCGGTGCTTTTTGCAATGTTTTATTACCACACGGAACTCGGTGCAAAATGGGTTGAACTGGTGCAATTAATGGACAAGTTTGTGCCATTAAGTCGCATTGGAATTTTTCGCAACGAACGCACCCGATCCACCCCATTGGACCCTAAACTCAAGTATTGGTTTGTTTCGTACTGTTTGGGTGCATTTTGGATTTGTTTTGCTACTGCCCGAAACTCGGTGCAAAACGGATTGAACTAGTGCAATTAATGAAGAAGTTCGTGCCACGAAATCGCATCAGAGTTTTTCGCAATGAACGCAACCGATCCACCCCATTGTACGCTAAACTCAAGAATTGGTGCGTTATGTAGTGTTTGGGTGCATTTTGGATTGTTTCGTTACTGCATGAAACTCGGTGCGAAATAGGCTGAGCTGGTGCAATTAATGCAAAAGTTCGAGCCACGAACTCGCATCAGAATTTTTGGCAACGAACACAGGAGATCCACCCCATTGGACCCTAAACTCTTGTTTGGTGCATTTTCATAGTGTTTCGGTGCATTTGGCAATGTTTCATTACTACACGGATCTCGGTGCAAACAGGTTGAACTGGTGCTATTAATGGACAAGTTTGTGCCATTAAGTCGCAATGGATTTTTTTGCAACGAACGCACCCGATCCACCCCATTGGACCCTAAACTCAAGTATTGGTTTGTTTCGTACTGTTTGGTTGCATTTTGGATTTGTTTCGTCACTGCACGAAACTTGGTGCAAAATGTGTTGAACTAGTGCAATTAATGAAGAAGTTCGCGCCACGAAATCGCATCAGAGTTTTTCGCAATGAACGCACCCGATTCACCCCATTGGATGCTAAACTCATGAATTGGTGCGTTTTGTAGTGTTTGGGTGTATTTTGGATTGTTTCGTTACTGCATGAAACTCGGTGCGAAATAGGCTGAACTGGTGCAATTAATGCAAAAGTTCGTGCCACGAAATCGCATCAGAATTTTTGGCAACGAACGCACGCGATCCACCCCATTGGACCCTAAACTCATGTTTTGGTGCATTTTTGTAGTGTTTGAGTGCATTTGTCAATGTTTCATTACTACAAGAAACTCGGTGCAAACAGGTTGAACTGGTGCAATTAATGGACAAGTTTGTGCCATAAAGTCGCATCGAAATTTTTTGCAAAGAACGCACTCGATCCACCCCATTGGAACCAAGCTCATGTTCTGGAGCATTTTGTAGTGTTTCGGTGCATTTGGCAATGTTTCATTACTACACAGATCTCCGTGCAAAATGGGTTGAACTGGTGCAATTAATGGACAAGTTTGTGCCATTAAGTCGCATTGGAATTTTTCGCAACGAACGCCCCCGATCCACCCCATTGGACCCTAAACTCAAGTATTGGTTTGTTTCGTACTATTTGGTTGCATTTTGGATTTGTTTTGTTACTGCACGAAACTTGGTGCAAAACGAATTGAACTAGTGCAATTAATGAAGAAGTTCGCACCATGAAATCGCATCAGAGTTTTTCGCAATGAACGCACCCGATCCACCCCATTGGACGCTAAACTCATGAATTGGTGCGTTTTGTAGTGTTTGGGTGCATTTTGGATTGTTTCGTTACTGCATGAAACTCGGTGCGAAATAGGCTGAACTGGTGCGATTAATGCAAAAGTTCGTGCCACGAATTCACATCGGAAATTTTGGCAATGAACGCACGCGATCCACCCCATTGAACCCTAAACTCATGTTTTTTACATTTTCGTAGTGTTTCGATGCATTTGGCAATGTTTCGTTACTACATAAAACTTGGTGCAGAACATGTTGAACTGTTGCAATTAATGGACAAGTTTGTGCCATTAAGTCGCATTGGAATTTTTCGCAACGAACGCACCCGATCCACCCCATTGGACCCTAAACTCAAGTATTGGTTTGTTTCGTACTGTTTGGGTGCATTTTGGAATTGTTTTGTTACTGCACGAAACTTGGTGCAAAACGAATTGAACTAGTGAAAATAATGAAGAAGTTCGCGCCACGAAATCGCATCAGAGTTTTTCGCAATGAACGCACCCGATCCACTCCATTGGACGCTAAACTCATGAATTTGGTGCGTTTTCGTAGTGTTTGGGTGCAATGTGGATTGTTTCGTTACTGCATGAAACTCGGTGCGAAATAGGCTGAACTGGTGCAATTAATGCAAAAGTTCGTGCCACGAAATCGCATCAGAATTTTTGGCAACGAACGCACGCGATCCACCCCATTGGACCCTAAACTCATGTTTTGGTGCGTTTTTGTAGTGTTTGAGTGCATTTGTCAATGTTTCATTACTACATGAAACTCGGTGCAAAACAGGTTGAACTGGTGCAATTAATGGACAAGTTTGTGCGATAAAGTCGCATCGAATTTTTTTGCAAAGAACGCACTCGATATACCCCATTGGAACCAAACTCATGTTCTGGAGCATTTTGTAGCTGTTTCGGTGCTTTTGGCAATGTTTTAATACTACACAGAACTCGGTACAAAATGGGTTGAACTGGTGCAATTAATGGACAAGTTTGTGCCATTAAGTCGCATTGGAATTTTTCGCAACGAACGCACCCGATCCACCCAATTGGACCCTAAACTCAAGTATTGGTTTGTTTCGTACTGTTTGGGTGCATTTTGGATTTGTTTTGTTACTGCATGAAACTTGGTGCAAAACGGATTGAACTAGTGCAATTAATGAAGAAGTTCGTGCCACGAAATCGCATCAGAGTTTTTCGAAATGAACGCACCCGATCCACCCCATTGTACGCTAAACTCATGAATTGGTGCGTTTTGTTGTGTTTGGGTGCATTTTGGATTGTTTCGTTACTGCATGAAACTCGGTGCGAAACTGGCTGAACTGGTGCAATTAATGCAAAAGTTCGAGCCACGAACTCGCATCGGAATTTTTGGCAACGAACGCAAGCGATCCACTCCATTGGACCCTAAAATCTTGTTTTGGTGCATTTTCGTAGTGTTTCGGTGCATTTGGCAATGTTTCATTACTACACAGATCTCCGGTGCAAAATGGGTTGAACTGGTGCAATTAATGGACAAGTTTGTGCCATTAAGTCGCATTGGATTTTTTCGCAATGAACGCAGCCGATCCACCCCATTGGACCCTAAACTCAAGTATTAGTTTGTTTCGTACTATTTGGGTGCATTTTGGATTTGTTTCGTCATTGTACGAAACTCGTTGCAAAATGGGTTGAACTAGTGCAATTAATGAAGAAGTTTTGCACCACGAAATCGCATCAGAGTTTTTCGCAATGAACGCACCCGATCCACCCCATTGGACGCTAAACTCATGAATTGGTGCGTTTTGTAGTGTTTGGGTGCATTTTGGATTGTTTCGTTACTGCATGAAACTCGGTGACGAAATAGGCTGAACTGGTGCAATTAATGCAAAAGTTCGTGCCACGAACTCACATCGGAATTTTTGGCAATGAACGCACGCGATCCACCCCATTCGAACCCTAAACTCTTGTTTTGGTGCATTTTCGTAGTGTTCTGGGTGCATTTGTCAATGTTTCGTTACTACATGAAACTCTGGTGCAGAACATGTTGAACTGGTGCAATTAATGGACAAGTTTGTGCCATTAAGTCGCATTGGAATTTTTCGCAACGAACGCACCCGATCCACCCCATTGGACCCTAAACTCAAGTATTGGTTTGTTTCGTACTATTTGGGTGCATTTTGGATTTGTTTTGTTCACTGCACGAAACTTGGTGCCAAAACGAATTGAACTAGTGCAATTAATGAAGAAGTTCACGCCACGAAAATCGCATCAGAGTTTTTCACAATGAACGCTACCCGATCCACCCCATTGGACGCTAAACTCATGAATTGGTGCGTTTTGTAGTGTTTGGGTGTCATTTTGGATTGTTTCGTTACTGCATGAAACTCGGTTCGAAATAGGCTGAACTGGTGCAATTAATGCAAAAGTTCGTGCCACGAAATCGCATCAGAATTTTTGGCAACGAACGCACGCGATCCACCCCATTGGACCCTAAACTCATGTTTTGGTGCGTTTTTGTAGTGTTTGAGTGCGTTTGTCAATGTTTCATTACTACATGAAACTCGGTGCAAAACAGGTTGAACTGGTGCAATTAATGGACAAGTTTGTGCCATAAAGTCGCATCGAAATTTGTTTGCAATGAACGCACTCGATCCACCCCATTGGGACCAAACTCATGTTCTGGAGCATTTCGTAGTGTTTCGGTGCTTTTGGCAATGTTTTATACCACACGGAACTCGGTGCAAAATGGGTTTGAACTGGTGCAATTAATGGACAAGTTTGTGCCATTAAGTCGCATTGGAATTTTTCGCAACGAACGCACCCGATCCACCCCATTGGACCCTAAACTCAAGTATTGGTTTGTTTCGTACTGTTTGGGTGTATTTTGGATTTGTTTTGCTACTGCACGAAACTCGGTGCAAAACGGATTGAACTAGTGCAATTAATGAAGAAGTTCGTGCCACGAAATCGCATCAGAGTTTTTCGCAATGAACGCACCCGATCCACCCAATTGTACGCTAAACTCATGAATTGATGCGTTTTGTAGTGTTTGGGTGCATTTTGGATTGTTTCGTTACTGCATGAAACTCTGGTGCGAAATAGGCTGAACTGGTGCAATTAATGCAAAAGTTCGAGCCACGAACTCGCATCGGAATTTTGGCACGAACACACACGATCCACCCCATTGGACCCTAAACTCTTGTTTTGGTGCATTTTCGTAGTGTTCGGTGCATTTGGCAATGTTTCATTACTACACGGATCTCGGTGCAAAATGGTAGAACTGGTGCAATTAATGCAAGTTTGTGCCATTAATCGCATTGGTTTTTCGCAATGAACGCACCCGATCCACCCATTGGACCCTAAACTCAAGATTGGTTTGTTTCGTACTATTTGGGTGCATTTTGGATTGTTTCGTCATTGCACGAAACTCGTTGCAAAAGGTGAACTAGTGCAATTAATGAAAAGTTCGTGCCATGAAATCGCATCAGAGTTTTTGCAATGAACGCACCCGATCCATCCCATTGGATGCTAAACTCATGAATTGGTGCGTTTTAGTGTTGGTGCAATTTGGATTGTTTCATTACTGCATGAAACTCGGTGCGAAATAGGCTGAACTGGTGCAATTAATGCAAAAGTTCGTGCCACGAACTCACATCGGAATTTTGCAATGAACGCACGATCCACCCCATTGACCCTAAACTCATGTTTTGGTGCATTTCGTAGTGTTTGGTGCATTTTCAATGTTTCGTTACTACATGAAACTTGGTGCAAACGTTGAACTGGTGCAATTAATGGACAAGTTTGTGCCATTAAGTCGCATTGGA
>NW_024376823.1:0-18127 GCF_016808335.1 Panicum virgatum
GAATTTTTCAACGAACACCCCAATCCACCCCATTGGACCCTAAACTGATGTTTTGGTGTGTTTCGTACTATTTGGGTGCATTTGGGACCGTTTGGTTGCCTTACGAAACTTGGTGCAAAACGGGCCGAACTAGTGCAAAAGTTCGTGCCAAAAGTCGCGTCGGAATTTTTTTTGCAACGAACTCTGATCCATTCCCCATTGGACCCTAAACTGGTGTTTTGGTGCGTTTCAAACTATTTGGGTGCATTCGGGGCCGTTGGTTGCCTTACGAAACTCGGTGCAAAATGGGTCGAACTAGTGCAAAAGTTCGTGCCACGAAGTCGTGTCGGAATTTTTCACAACGAACGTACCGGGTTCATCTCATTAGACCCCAAACAGATGTTTTGGTGGTTTCAAACTATTTGGGTGCATTTTGGACATTTGGTTGCCTTATGAAACTCGGTGCAAAACGGGCCCAACAAGTGCAAAAGTTCGTGCCACGAAGTTGTATCAATTTTTCGCAACGAACACCCAATCCACCCCATTGGACCCTAACTGATGTTTTGGTGCGTTTCGTACTATTTGGGTGCATTTGGGACCGTTTGGTTGCCTTACGAAACTTGGTGCAAAACGGGCCGAACTAGTGCAAAAGTTCGTGCCAAAAAGTCGCGTCGGAATTTTTTTGCACGAACGCGACCCCATTGACCCTAAACTGTGTTTTGGTGCGTTTCAAACTATTTGGGTGCCAAAACGCGTAGGAATTTTTCGTAACGAACGCACCTCCACCCATGGACCCTAAACTAATGTTTTGGTGCGTTTTGTTGTATTTGGGTGCATTGAGGACCGTTTGGTTGCGTTACAAAACTTGGTGCAAAACGGCCGAACTAGTGCAAAAGTTGTGCCACGAAGTCGCGTCGAATTTTTGCAACGAACTCACACGATCCACCCCACTGGACCCTAGAACTGATGTTTTCGTGCATTTCATACTATTTCATTGCATTGGGACCGTTTGGTTGCGTTACGAAACTCGGTGCACGGGCCGAACTAGTGCAAAAGTTCGTGCCACGAAATCGCTCGGAATTTTCACAACGAACGTACGGGTTCATCCCATTAGACCCCAAACAGATGTTTTGGTGCGTTTCAAACTATTTGGGTGCATTTTGGACCGTTTGGTTGCCTTATGAAACTCGGTGCAAAACGGGCCCAACAAGTGCAAAAGTTCGTGCCACAAAGTTGTATAAGAATTTTCGCAACGAACATGCCCAATCCACCCCCATTGGACCCTAAACTGATGTTTTGGTGCGTTTCGTACTATTTGGGTGCATTTGGGACGTTTGGTTGCCTTACGAAACTTGGTGCAAAACGGGCTGAACTAGTGCAAAAGTTCGTGCCACGAAGTCGCGTAGGAATTTTTGCAACGAACGCACCCGATCCATCCCAGTGGACCTAATGTTTTGGTGTTTTTTGTTATATTTGAGTGCATTCAGGACCGTTTGGTTGCGTTACGAAACTCGGAGCAAAAGGCCGAACTAGTGCAAAAGTTCGTGCCACGAAGTCGCGTCGAATCTTTTTGCAACGAACTCACACGATCACCCCACTGGACCCTAACTGATGTTTTGTGCATTTCGTACTATTTCATTGCAATTGGGACCGTTTGGTTGCGTTACGAAACTCGGTGTGAAACGGGCCTAACTAGTGCAAAAGTTCGTGCCATGAAGTCGCGTCGGAATTTTTCGCAACGAACACATCCGGTCCACCCCATTACCCTAAACTGATGTTTTGGTGCGTTTCATACTATTTGGGTGCATTTGGGACATTTGGTTGCCTTACGAAACTCGGTGCAAAACGGTCCGAACAGTGCAAAAGTTCGTGCCACGAAGTCGTATCGGAATTTTTCGCAACGAACTTACCAGGTCCATCCCATTAGGACCCCAAACTGATGTTTTGGTTCGTTTCGTACTATTTGGGTGCATTTTGGACCGTTTGGTTGCCTTACGAAACTCGGTGCAAAACGGGCCGAACTAGTGCAAAAGTTCGTGCCAAAAAGTCGCGTCGGAATTTTTTGCGACGCGATCGACCCCATTGACCCTAAACTTGTTTTGGTGCGTTTCAAACTATTGGGTGCATTCGGGACCGTTTGGTTGCCTTACGAAACTCGGTGCAAAATGGGCCGAACTAGTGCTAAAGCTCGTGCCACGAAGTCGCGTCGGAATTTTTTCAACGAACGTACCGGGTTCATCCCATTAGACCCCAAACAGATGTTTTGGTGCGTTTCAAACTATTTGGGTGCATTTTGGGACCGTTTGGTTGCCTTACGAAACTCGGTGCAAAACGGGCCCAACAAGTGCAAAAGTTCGTGCCACGAAGTTGTATCAGAATTTTTCGCAACGAACAATCCACCCCATTGGACCCTAAACTGATGTTTTGGTGTGTTTCGTACTATTTGGGTGCATTTGGGACCGTTTGGTTGCCTTACGAAACTTGGTGCAAAACGGGCGAACTAGTGCAAAAGTTCGGGCCAAGTCGCGTAGGAATTTTTCTCAACGAACGCACCCCATCCATCCCAGTGGACCCTAAACTAATGTTTTGGTGCGTTTTGTTCTATTTGGGTGCATTGGGACCGTTTGGTTGCGTTACGAAACTCGATGCAAACAGGCCGAACTAGTGCAAAAGTTCGTGCCACCAAGTCGCGTCGAATTTTTGCAACGAACACCCAATCCCCCCATTGGACCCTAAACTATGTTTTGGTGCGTTTCATACCATTTGGGTTCATTGGGACCGTTTGGTTGCTTACGAACTCGGTGCAAAACGGGCCGAACTTGTGCAAAAGTTTGTGCACGAAGTCCGCGTCAGAATTTTCGCAACGAACGTACCAGGTGCATCCATTAGACCCCAAACAGATGTTTTTGGTGTGTTTCATATTATTTGAGTGCATTTTGGGCTGTTTAGTTGGCCTTACGAAACTCGGTGCAAAACGGGCCCATCAAGTGTAAAAGTTTTGTGGCACGAAGTTGTGTCACAATTTTTCGCAACGAACATGCCCAATCCACCCCCATTGGACCCTAAACTAATGTTTTGGTGTGTTTCAAACTATTTGGGTGCATTCGGGACTGTTTGGTTGCCTTACGAAACTCGGTGCAAAATGGGTCGAACTAGTGTTAAAGCTCGTGCCATGAAGTCGCGTCGGAATTTTTCACAACGAACGTACCTGGGTTCATCCCATTAGACCCCAAACAGATGTTTTGGTGCATTTAAAACTATTTGGGTGCATTTGGACCGTTTGGTTGCCTTACGAAACTCGGTGCAAAACGGGCCCAACAAGTGCAAAAGTTCGTGCCACGAAGTTGTATTAGAATTTTTGCAACGAACACGCCCAATCCACCCCATTGGACCCTAAACTGATGTTTTGGTGTGTTTCGTACTATTTGGGTACATTTGGGACCGTTTGGTTGCCTTACGAAACTTGGTGCAAAACGGGCCGAACTAGTGCAAAAGTTCGTGCCAAAAAGTCGCGTCGGAATTTTTTTTGCAACGAATGCTGCTGATCGATTCCATTGGACCCTAAACTGGTGTTTTGGTGCGTTTCAAACTATTTGGGGGCATTCGGGGGCCGTTTGGTTGCCTTACGAAACTCGGTGCAAAATGGGTCGAACTAGTGCAAAAGTTCGTGCCACGAAGTCGTGTCGGAATTTTTCACAACGAATGTACCGGGTTCATCTCATTAGACCCCAAAACAGATGTTTTGGTGGTTTCAAACTATTTGGGTGCATTTTGGAGCGTTTGGTTTGCCTTATGAAACTCGGTGCAAAACGGGCCCAACAAGTGCAAAAGTTCGTGCCACGAAGTTGTATCAGAATTTTCGCAACGAACACGTCCAATCCACCCCATTGGACCCTAAACTGATGTTTTGGTGCGTTTCGTACTATTTGGGTGCATTTGGGACCGTTTGGTTGCCTTACGAAACTTGGTGCAAAACGGGCCGAACTAGTGCAGAAAGTTCAGTGCCACGAAGTCGCGTAGGAATTTTTCGTAACGAACGCACCCGATCCATCCCAGTGGACCCTAAACTAATGTTTTGGTGCGTTTTGTTGTATTTGGGTGCATTGAGGACCGTTTGGTTGCGTTACAAAACTTGGTGCAAAACAAGCCGAACTAGTGCAAAAGTTTGTGCCACGAAGTCGCGTCAAAACTTTTTGCAACGAACTCACACGATCCACCCCACTGGACCCTAGACTGATGTTTTCGTGCATTTCATACTATTTCATTGCAATTGGGACCGTTTGGTTGCGTTACGAAACTCGGTGTAAAACGGGCCGAACTATTGCAAAAGTTCGTGCCACGAAATCGCGTCGGAATTTTCACAACGAACGTACTAGGGTTCATCCCATTAGACCCCAAACAGATGTTTTGGTGCGTTTCAAACTATTTGGGTGCATTTTGGACCGTTTGGTTGCCTTATGAAACTCGGTGCAAAACGGGCCCAACAAGTGTAAAAGTTCGTGCCACAAAGTTGTATAAGAATTTTTCGCAACGAACACGCCCAATCCACCCCCATTGGACCCTAAACTGATGTTTTGGTGCGTTTCATACAATTTGGGTGCATTTGGGAGCGTTTGGTTGCCTTACGAAACTTGGTGCAAAACGGGCTGAACTAGTGCAAAAGTTCGTGCCACGAAGTCGCGTTGGAATTTGTTGCAACGAACGCACCCGATCCGTCCCAATGGATTCTAAACTAATGTTTTGGTGCATTTTGTTATATTTGTGTGCATTCAGGACCGTTTGGTTGCGTTACGAAACTCGGAGCAAAATAGGCCGAACTAGTGCAAAAGTTTGTGCCACGAAGTCGCGTCGAATCTTTTTGCAACGAACTCACACGATCCACCCCACTGGACCCTAGACTGATGTTTTCGTGCATTTCGTACTATTTCATTGCAATTGGGACCGTTTGGTTGCGTTACGAAACTCGGTGTGAAACGGGCCTAACTAGTGCAAAGGTTCGTGCCATGAAGTCGCGTCGGAATTTTTCGCAACGAACACATCCGGTCCACCCCATTTGACCCTAAACTGATGTTTTGGTGCGTTTCATACTATTTGGGTGAATTTGGGACCATTTGGTTGCCTTACGAAACTCGGTGCAAAACGGACCGAACTAGTGCAAAAGTTCGTGCCACGAAGTCGTATCGGAATTTTTCGCAACGAACTTACCAGGTCCATCCCATTAGACCCCAAACAGATGTTTTGGTTCGTTTCGTACTATTTTGGTGCATTTTGGACCGTTTGGTTGCCTTACGAAACTCGATGCAAAACGGGCCCAACAAGTGCAAAAGTTCGTGCCACGAAGTTGTATTAGAATTTTTTGCAACGAACACGCCCAATCCACCCCATTGGACCCTAAACTGATGTTTTGGTGTGTTTCGTACTATTTGGGTACATTTGGGACCGTTTGGTTGCCTTACGAAACTTGGTGCAAAACGGGCCGAACTAGTGCAAAAGTTCGTGCCAAAAAGTCGCGTCGGAATTTTTTTTGCAACGAATGCTGCTGATCTATTCCATTGGACCCTAAACTGGTGTTTTGGTGCCTTTCAAACTATTTGGGTGCATTCGGGGGCCGTTTGGTTGCCTTACGAAACTCGGTGCAAAATGGGTCGAACTAGTGCAAAAGTTCGTGCCACGAAGTCGTGTCGGAATTTTTCACAACGAATGTACTGGGTTCATCTCATTAGACCCCAAACAGATGTTTTGGTGTGTTTCAAACTATTTGGGTGCATTTTGGAGCATTTGGTTGCCTTATGAAACTCGGTGCAAAACGGGCCCAACAAGTGCAAAAGTTCGTGCCACGAAGTTGTATCAGAATTTTTCGCAACGAACACGTCCAATCCACCCCATTGGACCCTAAACTGATGTTTTGGTGCGTTTCGTACTATTTGGGTGCATTTGGGACCGTTTGGTTGCCTTACGAAACTTGGTGCAAAACGGGCCGAACTAGTGCAAAAGTTCGTGCCACGAAGTCGCGTAGGAATTTTTCGTAACGAACGCACCCGATCCATCCCAGTGGACCCTAAACTAATGTTTTGGTGCGTTTTGTTGTATTTGGGTGCATTGAGGACCGTTTGGTTGCGTTACAAAACTTGGTGCAAAACAGGCCGAACTAGTGCAAAAGTTTGTGCCACGAAGTCGCGTCGAAACTTTTTGCAACGAACTCACACGATCCACCCCACTGGACCCTAGACTGATGTTTTCGTGCATTTCATACTATTTCATTGCAATTGGGACCGTTTGGTTGCGTTACGAAACTCGGTGTAAAACGGGCCGAACTATTGCAAAAGTTCGTGCCACGAAATCGCGTCGGAATTTTCACAACGAACGTACTGGGTTCATCCCATTAGACCCCAAACAGATGTTTTGGTGCGTTTCAAACTATTTGGGTGCATTTTGGACCGTTTGGTTGCCTTATGAAACTCGGTGCAAAACGGGCCCAACAAGTGTAAAAGTTCGTGCCACAAAGTTGTATAAGAATTTTTCGCAACGAACACGCCCAATCCACCCCCATTGGACCCTAAACTGATGTTTTGGTGCGTTTCGTACAATTTGGGTGCATTTGGGAGCGTTTGGTTGCCTTACGAAACTTGGTGCAAAACGGGCTGAACTAGTGCAAAAGTTCGTGCCACGAAGTCGCGTAGGAATTTGTTGCAACGAACGCACCCGATCCGTCCCAGTGGATTCTACACTAATGTTTTGGTGCATTTTGTTATATTTGAGTGCATTCAGGACCGTTTGGTTGCGTTACGAAACTCGGAGCAAAATAGGCCGAACTAGTGCAAAAGTTTGTGCCACGAAGTCGCGTCGAATCTTTTTGCAACGAACTCACACGATCCACCCCACTGGACCCTAGACTGATGTTTTCGTGCATTTCGTACTATTTCATTGCAATTGGGACCGTTTGGTTGCGTTACGAAACTCGGTGTGAAACGGGCCTAATTAGTGCAAAAGTTCGTGCCATGAAGTCGCGTCGGAATTTTTCGCAACGAACACATCCGGTCCACCCCATTTGACCCTAAACTGATGTTTTGGTGCGTTTCATACTATTTGGGTGAATTTGGGACCATTTGGTTGCCTTACGAAACTCGGTGCAAAACGGTCCGAACTAGTGCAAAAGTTCGTGCCACGAAGTCGTATCGGAATTTTTCGCAACGAACTTACCAGGTCCATCCCATTAGACCCCAAACAGATGTTTTGGTTCGTTTCGTACTATTTGGGTGCATTTTGGACCGTTTGGTTGCCTTACGAAACTCGATGCAAAACGGGCCCAACAAGTGCAAAAGTTCGTGCCACGAAGTTGTATTAGAATTTTTTGCAACGAACACGCCCAATCCACCCCATTGGACCCTAAACTGATGTTTTGGTGTGTTTCGTACTATTTGGGTACATTTGGGACCGTTTGGTTGCCTTACGAAACTTGGTGCAAAACGGGCCGAACTAGTGCAAAAGTTCGTGCCAAAAAGTCGCGTCGGAATTTTTTTGCAACGAATGCTGCTGATCGATTCCATTGGACCCTAAACTGGTGTTTTGGTGCGTTTCAAACTATTTGGGTGCATTCGGGGCCGTTTGGTTGCCTTACGAAACTCAGTGCAAAATGGGTCGAACTAGTGCAAAAGTTCGTGCCACGAAGTCGTGTCGGAATTTTTCACAACGAATGTACCGGGTTCATCTCATTAGACCCCAAACAGATGTTTTGGTGTGTTTCAAACTATTTGGGTGCATTTTGGAGCGTTTGGTTGCCTTATGAAACTCGGTGCAAAACGGGCCCAACAAGTGCAAAAGTTCGTGCCACGAAGTTGTATCAGAATTTTTCGCAACGAACACGTCCAATCCACCCCATTGGACCCTAAACTGATGTTTTGGTGCGTTTCGTACTATTTGGGTGCATTTGGGACCGTTTGGTTGCCTTACGAAACTTGGTGCAAAACGGGCCGAACTAGTGCAAAAGTTCGTGCCACGAAGTCGCGTAGGAATTTTTCGTAACGAACGCACCCGATCCATCCCAGTGGACCCTAAACTAATGTTTTGGTGCGTTTTGTTGTATTTGGGTGCATTGAGGACCGTTTGGTTGCGTTACAAAACTTGGTGCAAAACAGGCCGAACTAGTGCAAAAGTTTGTGCCACGAAGTCGCGTCGAAACTTTTTGCAACGAATTCACACGATCCACCCCACTGGACCCTAGACTGATGTTTTCGTGCATTTCATACTATTTCATTGCAATTGGGACCGTTTGGTTGCGTTACGAAACTCGGTGTAAAACGGGCCGAACTATTGCAAAAGTTCGTGCCACGAAATCGCGTCGGAATTTTCACAACGAACGTACTGGGTTCATCCCATTAGACCCCAAACAGATGTTTTGGTGCGTTTCAAACTATTTGGGTGCATTTTGGACCGTTTGGTTGCCTTATGAAACTCGGTGCAAAACGGGCCCAACAAGTGTAAAAGTTCGTGCCACAAAGTTGTATAAGAATTTTTCGCAACGAACACGCCCAATCCACCCCCATTGGACCCTAAACTGATGTTTTGGTGCGTTTCGTACAATTTGGGTGCATTTGGGAGCGTTTGGTTGCCTTACGAAACTTGGTGCAAAACGGGCTGAACTAGTGCAAAAGTTCGTGCCACGAAGTCGCGTAGGAATTTGTTGCAACGAACGCACCCGATCCGTCCCTGTGGATTCTAAACTAATGTTTTGGTGCATTTTGTTATATTTGAGTGCATTCAGGACCGTTTGGTTGCGTTACGAAACTCGGAGCAAAATAGGCCGAACTAGTGCAAAAGTTTGTGCCACGAAGTCGCGTCGAATCTTTTTGCAACGAACTCACACGATCCACCCCACTGGACCCTAGACTGATGTTTTCGTGCATTTCGTACTATTTCATTGCAATTGGGACCGTTTGGTTGCGTTACGAAACTCGGTTTGAAACGGGCCTAACTAGTGCAAAAGTTCGTGCCATGAAGTCGCGTCGGAATTTTTCGCAACGAACACATCCGGTCCACCCCATTTGACCCTAAACTGATGTTTTGGTGCGTTTCATACTATTTGGGTGAATTTGGGACCATTTGGTTGCCTTACGAAACTCGGTGCAAAACGGTCCGAACTAGTGCAAAAGTTCGTGCCACGAAGTCGTATCGGAATTTTTCGCAACGAACTTACCAGGTCCATCCCATTAGACCCCAAACAGATGTTTTGGTTCGTTTCGTACTATTTGGGTGCATTTTGGACCGTTTGGTTGCCTTACGAAACTCGGTGCAAAACGGGCCGAACTAGTGCAAAAGTTCGTGCCACAAAGTCGCGTCGGAATTTTTTGCAACGAATGCTGCTGATCGACCCCATTGGATCCTAAACTGGTGTTTTGGTGCGTTTCAAACTATTTGGGTGCATTCGGGGCCGTTTGGTTGCCTTACGAAACTCGGTGCAAAATGGGTCGAACTAGTGCAAAAGTTCGTGCCACGAAGTCGTGTCGGAATTTTTCACAACGAACGTACCGGGTTCATCCCATTAGACCCCAAATAGATGTTTTGGTTTGGTTCAAACTATTTGGGTGCATTTTGGAGCGTTTGGTTGCCTTATGAAACTCGGTGCAAAACGGGCCCAACAAGTGCAAAAGTTCGTGCCACGAAGTTGTATCAGAATTTTTCGCAACGAACACGTCCAATCCACCCCATTGGACCCTAAACTGATGTTTTGGTGCGTTTCGTACTATTTGGGTGCATTTGGGACCGTTTGGTTGCCTTACGAAACTTGGTGCAAAACGGGCCGAACTAGTGCAAAAGTTCGTGCCACGAAGTCGCGTAGGAATTTTTCGTAACGAACGCACCCGATCCATCCCAGTGGACCCTAAACTAATGTTTTGGTGCGTTTTGTTGTATTTGGGTGCATTGAGGACCGTTTGGTTGCGTTACAAAACTTGGTGCAAAACAAGCCGAACTAGTGCAAAAGTTTGTGCCACGAAGTCGCGTCAAACTTTTTGCAACGAACTCACACGATCCACCCCACTGGACCCTAGACTGATGTTTTCGTGCATTTCATACTATTTCATTGCAATTGGGACCGTTTGGTTGCGTTACGAAACTCGGTGTAAAACGGGCCGAACTATTGCAAAAGTTCGTGCCACGAAATCGCGTCGGAATTTTCACAACGAACGTACTGGGTTCATCCCATTAGACCCCAAACAGATGTTTTGGTGCGTTTCAAACTATTTGGGTGCATTTTGGACCGTTTGGTTGCCTTATGAAACTCGGTGCAAAACGGGCCCAACAAGTGTAAAAGTTCGTGCCACAAAGTTGTATAAGAATTTTTCGCAACGAACACGCCCAATCCACCCCCATTGGACCCTAAACTGATGTTTTGGTGCGTTTCATACAATTTGGGTGCATTTGGGAGCGTTTGGTTGCCTTACGAAACTTGGTGCAAAACGGGCTGAACTAGTGCAAAAGTTCGTGCCACGAAGTCGCGTTGGAATTTGTTGCAACGAACGCACCCGATCCGTCCCAATGGATTCTAAACTAATGTTTTGGTGCATTTTGTTATATTTGTGTGCATTCAGGACCGTTTGGTTGCGTTACGAAACTCGGAGCAAAATAGGCCGAACTAGTGCAAAAGTTTGTGCCACGAAGTCGCGTCGAATCTTTTTGCAACGAACTCACACGATCCACCCCACTGGACCCTAGACTGATGTTTTCGTGCATTTCGTACTATTTCATTGCAATTGGGACCGTTTGGTTGCGTTACGAAACTCGGTGTGAAACGGGCCTAACTAGTGCAAAGGTTCGTGCCATGAAGTCGCTTCGGAATTTTTCGCAACGAACACATCCGGTCCACCCCATTTGACCCTAAACTGATGTTTTGGTGCGTTTCATACTATTTGGGTGAATTTGGGACCATTTGGTTGCCTTACGAAACTCGGTGCAAAACGGACCGAACTAGTGCAAAAGTTCGTGCCACGAAGTCGTATCGGAATTTTTCGCAACGAACTTACCAGGTCCATCCCATTAGACCCCAAACAGATGTTTTGGTTCGTTTCGTACTATTTTGGTGCATTTTGGACCGTTTGGTTGCCTTACGAAACTCGATGCAAAACGGGCCCAACAAGTGCAAAAGTTCGTGCCACGAAGTTGTATTAGAATTTTTTGCAACGAACACGCCCAATCCACCCCATTGGACCCTAAACTGATGTTTTGGTGTGTTTCGTACTATTTGGGTACATTTGGGACCGTTTGGTTGCCTTACGAAACTTGGTGCCAAACGGGCCGAACTAGTGCAAAAGTTCGTGCCAAAAAGTCGCGTCGGAATTTTTTTTGCAACGAATGCTGCTGATCTATTCCATTGGACCCTAAACTGGTGTTTTGGTGCCTTTCAAACTATTTGGGTGCATTCGGGGGCCGTTTGGTTGCCTTACGAAACTCGGTGCAAAATGGGTCGAACTAGTGCAAAAGTTCGTGCCACGAAGTCGTGTCGGAATTTTTCACAACGAATGTACTGGGTTCATCTCATTAGACCCCAAACAGATGTTTTGGTGTGTTTCAAACTATTTGGGTGCATTTTGGAGCATTTGGTTGCCTTATGAAACTCGGTGCAAAACGGGCCCAACAAGTGCAAAAGTTCGTGCCACGAAGTTGTATCAGAATTTTTCGCAACGAACACGTCCAATCCACCCCATTGGACCCTAAACTGATGTTTTGGTGCGTTTCGTACTATTTGGGTGCATTTGGGACCGTTTGGTTGCCTTACGAAACTTGGTGCAAAACGGGCCGAACTAGTGCAAAAGTTCGTGCCACGAAGTCGCGTAGGAATTTTTCGTAACGAACGCACCCGATCCATCCCAGTGGACCCTAAACTAATGTTTTGGTGCGTTTTGTTGTATTTGGGTGCATTGAGGACCGTTTGGTTGCGTTACAAAACTTGGTGCAAAACAGGCCGAACTAGTGCAAAAGTTTGTGCCACGAAGTCGCGTCGAAACTTTTTGCAACGAACTCACACGATCCACCCCACTGGACCCTAGACTGATGTTTTCGTGCATTTCATACTATTTCATTGCAATTGGGACCGTTTGGTTGCGTTACGAAACTCGGTGTAAAACGGGCCGAACTATTGCAAAAGTTCGTGCCACGAAATCGCGTCGGAATTTTCACAACGAACGTACTGGGTTCATCCCATTAGACCCCAAACAGATGTTTTGGTGCGTTTCAAACTATTTGGGTGCATTTTGGACCGTTTGGTTGCCTTATGAAACTCGGTGCAAAACGGGCCCAACAAGTGTAAAAGTTCGTGCCACAAAGTTGTATAAGAATTTTTCGCAACGAACACGCCCAATCCACCCCCATTGGACCCTAAACTGATGTTTTGGTGCGTTTCGTACAATTTGGGTGCATTTGGGAGCGTTTGGTTGCCTTACGAAACTTGGTGCAAAACGGGCTGAACTAGTGCAAAAGTTCGTGCCACGAAGTCGCGTAGGAATTTGTTGCAACGAACGCACCCGATCCGTCCCAGTGGATTCTACACTAATGTTTTGGTGCATTTTGTTATATTTGAGTGCATTCAGGACCGTTTGGTTGCGTTACGAAACTCGGAGCAAAATAGGCCGAACTAGTGCAAAAGTTTGTGCCACGAAGTCGCGTCGAATCTTTTTGCAACGAACTCACACGATCCACCCCACTGGACCCTAGACTGATGTTTTCGTGCATTTCGTACTATTTCATTGCAATTGGGACCGTTTGGTTGCGTTACGAAACTCGGTGTGAAACGGGCCTAACTTAGTGCAAAGGTTCGTGCCATGAAGTCGCTTCGGAATTTTTCGCAACGAACACATCCGGTCCACCCCATTTGACCCTAAACTGATGTTTTGGTGCGTTTCATACTATTTGGGTGAATTTGGGACCATTTGGTTGCCTTACGAAACTCGGTGCAAAACGGACCGAACTAGTGCAAAAGTTCGTGCCACGAAGTCGTATCGGAATTTTTCGCAACGAACTTACCAGGTCCATCCCATTAGACCCCAAACAGATGTTTTGGTTCGTTTCGTACTATTTGGGTGCATTTTGGACCGTTTGGTTGCCTTACGAAACTCGATGCAAAACGGGCCCAACAAGTGCAAAAGTTCGTGCCACGAAGTTGTATTAGAATTTTTGCAACGAACACGCCCAATCCACCCCATTGGACCCTAAACTGATGTTTTGGTGTGTTTCGTACTATTTGGGTACATTTGGGACCGTTTGGTTGCCTTACGAAACTTGGTGCCAAAACGGGCCGAACTAGTGCAAAAGTTCGTGCCAAAAAGTCGCGTCGGAATTTTTTTTGCAACGAATGCTGCTGATCTATTCCATTGGACCCTAAACTGGTGTTTTGGTGCCTTTCAAACTATTTGGGTGCATTCGGGGCCGTTTGGTTGCCTTACGAAACTCAGGTGCAAAATGGGTCGAACTAGTGCAAAAGTTCGTGCCACGAAGTCGTGTCGGAATTTTTCACAACGAATGTACCTGGGTTCATCTCATTAGACCCCAAACAGATGTTTTGGTGTGTTTCAAACTATTTGGGTGCATTTTGGAGCAGTTTGGTTGCCTTATGAAACTCGGTGCAAAACGGGCCCAACAAGTGCAAAAGTTCGTGCCACGAAGTTGTATCAGAATTTTTCGCAACGAACACGTCCAATCCACCCCATTGGACCCTAAACTGATGTTTTGGTGCGTTTCGTACTATTTGGGTGCATTTGGGACCGTTTGGTTGCCTTACGAAACTTGGTGCAAAACGGGCCGAACTAGTGCAAAAGTTCGTGCCACGAAGTCGCGTAGGAATTTTTCGTAACGAACGCACCCGATCCATCCCAGTGGACCCTAAACTAATGTTTTGGTGCGTTTTGTTGTATTTGGGTGCATTGAGGACCGTTTGGTTGCGTTACAAAACTTGGTGCAAAACAGGCCGAACTAGTGCAAAAGTTTGTGCCACGAAGTCGCGTCGAAACTTTTTGCAACGAACTCACACGATCCACCCCACTGGACCCTAGACTGATGTTTTCGTGCATTTCATACTATTTCATTGCAATTGGGACCGTTTGGTTGCGTTACGAAACTCGGTGTAAAACGGGCCGAACTATTGCAAAAGTTCGTGCCACGAAATCGCGTCGGAATTTTCACAACGAACGTACTGGGTTCATCCCATTAGACCCCAAACAGATGTTTTGGTGCGTTTCAAACTATTTGGGTGCATTTTGGACCGTTTGGTTGCCTTATGAAACTCGGTGCAAAACGGGCCCAACAAGTGTAAAAGTTCGTGCCACAAAGTTGTATAAGAATTTTTCGCAACGAACACGCCCAATCCACCCCCATTGGACCCTAAACTGATGTTTTGGTGCGTTTCAGTACAATTTGGGTGCATTTGGGAGCGTTTGGTTGCCTTACGAAACTTGGTGCAAAACGGGCTGAACTAGTGCAAAAGTTCGTGCCACGAAGTCGCGTAGGAATTTGTTGCAACGAACGCACCCGATCCGTCCCATGTGGATTCTAAACTAATGTTTTGGTGCATTTTGTTATATTTGAGTGCATTCAGGACCGTTTGGTTGCGTTACGAAACTCGGAGCAAAATAGGCCGAACTAGTGCAAAAGTTTGTGCCACGAAGTCGCGTCGAATCTTTTTGCAACGAACTCACACGATCCACCCCACTGGACCCTAGACTGATGTTTTCGTGCATTTCGTACTATTTCATTGCAATTGGGACCGTTTGGTTTGCGTTACGAAACTCGGGTGTGAAACGGGCCTAACTAGTGCAAAGGTTCGTGCCATGAAGTCGCTTCGGAATTTTTCGCAACGAACACATCCGGTCCACCCCATTTGACCCTAAACTGATGTTTTGGTGCGTTTCATACTATTTGGGTGAATTTGGGACCATTTGGTTTGCCTTACGAAACTCGGTGCAAAACGGACCGAACTAGTGCAAAAGTTCGTGCCACGAAGTCGTATCGGAATTTTTTCGCAACGAACTTACCAGGTCCATCCCATTAGACCCCAAACAGATGTTTTGGTTCGTTTCGTACTATTTTGGTGCATTTTGGACCGTTTGGTTGCCTTACGAACTCGATGCAAAACGGGCCCAACAAGTGCAAAGTTCGGTGCCACGAAGTTGTATTAGAATTTTTTTGCAACGAACACGCCCAATCCACCCCATTGGACCCTAAACTGATGTTTTGGTGTGTTTCGTACTATTTGGGTACATTTGGGACCGTTTGGTTGCCTTACGAAACTTGGTGCCAAACGGGCCGAACTAGTGCAAAAGTTCGTGCCAAAAAGTCGCGTCGGAATTTTTTTTGCAACGAATGCTGCTGATCTATTCCATTGGACCCTAAACTGGTTGTTTTGGTGCCTTTTCAAACTATTTGGGTGCATTCGGGGCCGTTTGGTTGCCTTACGAAACTCGGTGCAAAATGGGTCGAACTAGTGCAAAAGTTCGTGCCACGAAGTCGTGTCGGAATTTTTCACAACGAATGTACTGGGTTCATCTCATTAGACCCCAAACAGATGTTTTGGTGTGTTTCAAAACTATTTGGGTGCATTTTGGGAGCATTTGGTTGCCTTATGAAACTCGGTGCAAAACGGGCCCAACAAGTGCAAAAGTTCGTGCCACGAAGTTTGTATCAGAATTTTTCGCAACGAACACGTCCAATCCACCCCATTGGACCCTAAACTGATGTTTTGGTGCGTTTCGTACTATTTGGGTGCATTTGGGACCGTTTGGTTGCCTTACGAAACTTGGTGCAAAACGGGCCGAACTAGTGCAAAAGTTCGTGCCACGAAGTCGCGTAGGAATTTTTCGTAACGAACGCACCCGATCCATCCCAGTGGACCCTAAACTAATGTTTTGGTGCGTTTTGTTGTATTTGGGTGCATTGAGGACCGTTTGGTTGCGTTACAAAACTTGGTGCAAAACAGGCCGAACTAGTGCAAAAGTTTGTGCCACGAAGTCGCGTCGAAACTTTTGCAACGAACTCACACGATCCCACCCCACTGGACCCTAGACTGATGTTTTTCGTGCATTTCATACTATTTCATTGCAATTGGACCGTTTGGTTGCGTTACGAAACTCGGTGTAAAACGGGCCGAACTATTGCAAAAGTTCGTGCCACGAAATCGCGTCGGAATTTTCACAACGAACGTACTGGGTTCATCCCATTAGACCCCAAACAGATGTTTTGGTGCGTTTCAAACTATTTGGGTGCATTTTGGACCGTTTGGTTGCCTTATGAAACTCGGTGCAAAACGGGCCCAACAAGTGTAAAAGTTCGTGCCACAAAGTTGTATAAGAATTTTCGCAACGAACACGCCCAATCCACCCCCATTGGACCCTAAACTGATGTTTTGGTGCGTTTCGTACAATTTGGGTGCATTTGGGAGCGTTTGGTTGCCTTACGAACTTGGTGCAAAACGGGCTGAACTAGTGCAAAAGTTCGTGCCACGAAGTCGCGTAGGAATTTGTTGCAACGAACGCACCCGATCCGTCCCAGTGGATTCTACACTAATGTTTTGGTGCATTTTGTTATATTTGAGTGCATTCAGGACCGTTTGGTTGCGTTACGAAACTCGGAGCAAAAATAGGCCGAACTAGTGCAAAAGTTTGTGCCACGAAGTCGCGTCGAATCTTTTTGCAACGAACTCACACGATCCACCCCACTGGACCCTAGACTGATGTTTTCGTGCATTTCGTACTATTTCATTGCAATTGGGACCGTTTGGTTGCGTTACGAAACTCGGTGTGTAAACGGGCCTAATTAGTGCAAAAGTTCGTGCCAATGAAGTCGCTTCGAATTTTTCGCAAGCGAACACATCCGGTCCACCCCATTTGACCTAAACTGATGTTTTGGTGCGTTTCATACTATTTGGGTGAAATTTGGGACCATTTGGTTGCCTTACGAAACTCGGTGCAAACGGTCCGAACTAGTGCAAAAGTTCGTGCCACGAAGTCGTATCGGAATTTTTCGCAACGAACTTACCAGGTCCCATCCCATTAGACCCCAAACAGATGTTTTGGTTCGTTTCGTACTATTTGGGTGCATTTTGGACGTTTGGTTGGCCTTACGAAACTCGATGCAAAACGGGCCCAACAAGTGCAAAAGTTCGTGCCACGAAGTTGTATTAGAATTTTTTTGCAACGAACACGCCCAATCCACCCCATTGGACCCTAAACTGATGTTTTGGTGTGTTTCGTACTATTTGGGTACATTTGGGACCGTTTGGTTGCCTTACGAAACTTGGTGCCAAACGGCCGAACTAGTGCAAAAGTTCGTGCCAAAAAGTCGCGTCGGAATTTTTTTGCAACGAATGCTGCTGATCGATTCCATTGGACCCTAAACTGGTGTTTTGGTGCGTTTCAAACTATTTGGGTGCATTCGGGGCCGTTTGGTTGCCTACGAAACTCAGGTGCAAAAATGGGTCGAACTAGTGCAAACGTTCGTGCCACGAAGTCGTTGTCGGAATTTTTCACAACGAATGTACCGGGTTCATCTCATTAGACCCCAAACAGATGTTTTGGTGTGTTTCAAACTATTTGGGTGCATTTTGGAGCGTTTGGTGCCTTATGAAACTCGGTGCAAAACGGGCCCAACAAGTGCAAAAGTTCGTGCCACGAAGTTGTATCAGAATTTTTTCGCAACGAACACGTCAATCCACCCCATTGGACCCTAAACTGATGTTTTGGTGCGTTTCGTACTATTTGGGTGCATTTGGGACCGTTTGGTTGCCTTACGAAACTTGGTGCAAAACGGGCCGAACTAGTGCAAAAGTTCGTGCCACGAAGTCGCGTAGGAATTTTTCGTAACGAACGCACCCGATCCATCCCAGTGGACCCTAAACTAATGTTTTGGTGTTTTGTTGTATTTGGGTGCATTGAGGACCGTTTGGTTGCGTTACAAACTTGGTGCAAAACAGGCCGAACTAGTGCAAAAGTTTGTGCCACGAAGTCGCGTCGAATTTTTGCAACGAACACACGATCCACCCCACTGGACCCTAGACTGATTTTCGTGCATTTCATACTATTTCATTGCATTGGGACCGTTTGGTTGCGTTACGAAACTCGGTGTAAAACGGGCCGAACTATTGCAAAGTTCGTGCCACGAAATCGCGTCG
>NW_024376824.1:0-18059 GCF_016808335.1 Panicum virgatum
AACGAACCCAATCCACCCCATTAGACCCTAAACTAATGTTTGGTGTGTTTCATAGTATTTTGGGTGCATTTGGGATCATTTCGTAACATGAAACTTGGTGCAAAACATACTGAACTGGTGCAATACATACAAAAGTTCGTGCCACGAAGTCACGCTGTTTTTTTGCAACGAACGCCTGATCCACCATTGGACCCTAAACTCATGTTTTGGTGTGTTTCATAGTGTTTGGGTGCATTTGGATCGTTTTTTTAATTGCATCAAACTCGGTGCAAAATGGGGTGAACAGTGCAATTAATGCAAAAGTTCGTGCCACAAAGTCACGGGATTTTTCGCAACGGGCGCACCCAATCCACCCCATTGGTCCCCAAACTAATGTTGGTGTGTTTCAGTATTTGGGTGCATTTGGGATCGTTTCGTAACTGCATGAAACTTGTGCAAAACATACTGAACTAGTGCAATTAATGCAAAAGTTCATGCCACGAAGTCACGTCAGTTTTTCAGACAGAACGCACCTGAATCTACGCACATTGGACATAAACTAATGATTTCGGTCTGTTTCGTAGTGATTTGGGATCCATTTGAGATCGTTTCGTAACTAGCATGAAACTTGTTGCAAAACTATACTGAACTAGTGCAATTAATACAAAAGTTAGTGCCACGAAGTCACGTTGTAATTTTTCGCAACGAACAGCACCTGATCTACTCCATTGAATCCTAAACTCATGTTTTTGTGCGTTTCATAGTATTTGGGTGCATTTGGGATCGTTTCGTAACTAACATGAAACTCGATGCAAAACGGAGGTGAACAAGTGCAATTAATGCAAAAGTTCATGCCATGAAGTCACGTCAGGATTTTTCAGAACGATACGCACCCAATCTACCACATTGGACCCTAAACTAATGATTCGGTCTGTTTCGTAGTATTTGGGTCCATTTGAGATCGTTTCGTAACTGCATGAAACTTGTTGCAAAACTATACTGAACTGGTTCAATTCATACAAAAGTTAGTGCCACGAAGTCACGTTGTAATTTTCGCAACGTATACGCCTAATCCACCCCATTGGACCCTAAACTCATGTTTTGCTGTGTTTCATAGTGTTTGGGTGCATTTGGGATCGTTTCGTAACTGCATGAAACTCGGTGCAAAACTGGGTGAACTAGTGCAATTAATGCAAAAGTTAGTGCCACGAAGACACGTCGAGATTTTTCGAAACGAACGCACCCAATCCACCCCATTAGACCCTAAACTAATGCTTTGGTGTGTTTCATAGTATTTGGGTGCATTTGGGATCATTTCGTAACTTCATGAAACTTGGTGCAAAACATAATGAACTGGTGCAATACATACAAAAGTTCGTGCCACGAAGTCACGCTGTAATTTTTGCAACGAACGCGCCTGATCCACCCCATTGGACCCTAAACTCATGTTTTGGTGTGTTTCATAGTGTTTGGGTGCATTTGGAATCGTTTGTAATTGCATCAAACTCGGTGCAAAATGGGGTGACCAAGTGCAATTAATGCAAAGCTCGTGCCACGAAGTCACATCGGATTTTTCGCAACGGGCGCACCCAATCCACCCCATTGGTCCCCAAACTAATGCTTCGGTGTGTTTCGTAGTATTTGGGTGCATTGGGATCATTTCGTTACTGCATGAAACTTAGTGCAAAACATACTGAACTAGTGCAATTAATGCAAAAGTTCGTGCCACGAAGTCACGTTGTAAGTTTTCCCAACCCCATTGGACCCTAAACTAATGTTTTGGTTCGTTTCATAGTGTTTGGGTGCATATGGGATCGTTTCGTAACTGCATGAAACTTGTTGCAAAACATACTGAACTAGTGCAATAATACAAAAGTTCGTGCCACGAAGTCACGTTCTAATTTTTCGCAACGAACACACACCTGATCTACTCCATTGAATCCTAACTCATGTTTTTGTGCATTTGATAGTATTTGGGTGCATTTGGGATCGTTTCGTAACTGCATGAAACTCGATGCAAAACGGAGTGAACAAGTGCAATTAATGCAAAAGTTCATGCCATGAAGTCACGTTAGGATTTTTCAGAACAAACGCACCCAATCTGGCACATTGGACCCTAAACTAATGATTCGGTCTGTTTCGTAGTATTTGGGTCCATTTGAGATCGTTTCGTAACTGCATGAAACTTGTTGCAAAACATACTGAACTGGTTCAATTCATACAAAAGTTAGTGCCACGATGTCACGTTGTAATTTTTCGCAACGAATACGCCTAATCCACCCCATTGGACCCTAAACTCATGTTTTGGTGTGTTTCATAGTGTTTGGGTGCATTTGGAATCGTTTTTTAATTGCATCAAACTCGGTGCAAAATGGGGTGACCAAGTGCAATTAATGCAAAAGCTCGTGCCACGAAGTCACATCGGGATTTTTCGTAACGGGCGCACCCAATCCACCCCATTGGTCCCCAAACTAATGCTTCGGTGTGTTTCGTAGTATTTGGGTGCATTTGGGATCATTTTGTTACTGCATGAAACTTAGTGCAAAACATACTGAACTATTGCAATTAATGCAAAAGTTCGTGCCACGAAGTCACGTTGTATGTTTTCCCAACCCCATTGGACCCTAAACTAATGTTTTGGTGCGTTTCATAGTGTTTGGGTGCATATGGGATCGTTTCGTAACTGCATGAAACTTGTTGCAAAACATACTGAACTAGGGCAATTAATGCAAAAGTTCGTGCCATGAAGTCATGTTGTAATTTTCCCAACAAACGCACCTGATCCGCACCATTGTACCCTAAACGAATGTTTTGGTGCGTTTCAAAGTGTTTGGGTGCATATGGGATCGTTTCGTAACAGCATGAACTTGTTGCAAAACATACTGAACTGGTGCAATTAATTCAAAAGTTCGTGCCACGAAGTCACGTTGTAATTTTTCGCAACGAACACACTTGATCTACTCCATTGAATCCTAAACTCATGTTTTTGTGCGTTTCATAGTATTTGGGTGCATTTGGGATCGTTTCGTAACACCATGAAACTCGATGCAAAACGGGGTGAACAAGTGCAATTAATGCAAAAGTTCATGCCATGAAGTCACGTCAGGATTTTTCAGAATGAACGCACCCAATCTACCACATTGGACAATAAACTAATGATTCAGTCTGTTTCGTAGTATTTGGATCCATTTGAGATCGTTTCGTAACTGCATGAAACTTGTTGCAAAACTTACTGAACTGGTTCAATTCATACAAAAGTTAGTGCCACGAAGTCACGTTGTAATTTTTCGCAACGAACACACCTGATCTACTCCATTGAATCCTAAACTCATGTTTTTGTGCGTTTCATAGTATTTGGGTGCATTTGGGATTGTTTCGTAACTGCATGAAACTCGATGCAAAACGGAGTGAACAAGTGCAATTAATGCAAAAGTTCATGCCATGAAGTCACGTCAGGATTTTTCAGAACATACGCACCCAATCTGGCACATTGGACCCTAAACTAATGATTCGGTCTGTTTCGTAGTATTTGGGTCCATTTGAGATCGTTTCGTAACTGCATGAAACTTGTTGCAAAACATACTGAACTGGTTCAATTCATACAAAAGTTAGTGCCACGAAGTCACGTTGTAATTTTTCGCAACGTATACGCCTAATCCACCCCATTGGACCCTAAACTCATGTTTTGCTGTGTTTCATAGTGTTTGGGTGCATTTGGGATCGTTTCGTAACTGCATGAAACTCGGTGCAAAACTGGGTGAACTAGTGCAATTAATGCCAAAGTTAGTGCCACGAAGACACGTCGAGATTTTTCGAAACGAACGCACCCAATCCACCCCATTAGACCCTAAACTAATGCTTTGGTGTGTTTCATAGTATTTGGGTGCATTTGGGATCATTTCGTAACTTCATGAAACTTGGTGCAAAACATACTGAACTGGTGCAATACATACAAAAGTTCGTGCCACGAAGTCACGCTGTAATTTTTTGCAACGAACACGCCTGATCCACACCATTGGACCCTAAACTCATGTTTTGGTGTGTTTCATAGTGTTTGGGTGCATTTGGAATCGTTTTTTAATTGCATCAAACTCGGTGCAAAATGGGGTGAACAAGTGCAATTAATGCAAAAGCTCGTGCCACAAAGTCACATCGGATTTTTCGCAACGGGCGCACCCAATCCACCCCATTGGTCCCCAAACTAATGCTTCGGTGTGTTTCGCAGTATTTGGGTGCATTTGGGATCATTTCGTACTGCATGAAACTTAGTGCAAAACATACTGAACTAGTGCAATTAATGCAAAAGTTCATGCCATGAAGTCACGTCAGGATTTTTCAGAATGAACGCACCAATCTACCACATTGGACAATAAACTAATGATTCGGTCTGTTTCGTAGTATTTGGATCCATTTGAGATCGTTTCGTAACTGCATGAAACTTGTGCAAAACTTACTGAACTTCAATTCATACAAAAGTTAGTGCCACGAAGTCACGTTGTAATTTTTCGCAACAAACACACCTGATCTACTCCATTGAATCCTAAACTCATGTTTTGTGCGTTTCATAGTATTTGGGTGCATTTGGGATCGTTTCGTAACTGCATGAAACTCGATGCAAAACGGGAGTGAACAAGTGCAATTAATGCAAAAGTTCATGCCATGAAGTCACGTCAGGATTTTTCAGAACGATACGCACCCAATCTGCACATTGGACCCTAAACTAATGATTCGGTCTGTTTCGTAGTATTTGGGTCCATTTGAGATCGTTTCGTAACTGCATGAAACTTGTTGCAAAACATACTGAACTGGTTCAATTCATACAAAAGTTAGTGCCACGAAGTCACGTTGTAATTTTTCGCAACGTATACGCCTAATCCACCCCATTGGACCCTAAACTCATGTTTTGCTGTGTTTCATAGTGTTTGGGTGCATTTGGGATCGTTTCGTAACTGCATGAAACTCGGTGCAAAACTGGGTGAACTAGTGCAATTAATGCAAAAGTTAGTGCCACGAAGACACGTCGAGATTTTTCGAAACGAACGCACCCAATCCACCCCATTAGACCCTAAACTAATGCTTTGGTGTGTTTCATAGTATTTGGGTGCATTTGGGATCATTTCGTAACTTCATGAAACTTGGTGCAAAACATACTGAACTGGTGCAATACATACAAAAGTTCGTGCCACGAAGTCACGCTGTAATTTTTTGCAACGAACGCGCCTGATCCACCCCATTGGACCCTAAACTCATGTTTTGGTGTGTTTCATAGTGTTTGGGTGCATTTGGAATCGTTTGTAATTGCATCAAACTCGGTGCAAAATGGGGTGAACCAAGTGCAATTAATGCAAAAGCTCGTGCCACGAAGTCACATCGGGATTTTTCGCAACGGGCGCACCCAATCCACCCCATTGGTCCCCAAACTAATGCTTCGGTGTGTTTCGTAGTATTTGGGTGCATTTGGGATCATTTCGTTACTGCATGAAACTTAGTGCAAAACATACTGAACTAGTGCAATTAATGCAAAAGTTCGTGCCACGAAGTCACGTTGTAAGTTTTCCCAACCCCATTGGACCCTAAACTAATGTGGGTGCATATGGGATCGTTTCGTAACTGCATGAAACTTGTTTGCAAAACATACTGAACTAGTGCAATTAATGCAAAGTTGGTGCCACGAAGTCATGTTGTAATTTTTCCCAACAAACGCACCTGATCCGCACCATTGGACCCTAAACGAATGTTTTGGTGCGTTTCAAAGTGTTTGGGTGCATATGGGATCGTTTCGTAACAGCATGAAACTTGTTGCAAAACATACTGAACTAGTGCAATTAATACAAAAGTTCGTGCCACGAAGTCACTTTGTAATTTTTCGCAACGAACGCACCTGATCTACTCCATTGAATCCTAAACTCATGTTTTTGTGCGTTTCATAGTATTTGGGTGCATTTGGGATCGTTTCGTAACAGCATGAAACTCGATGCAAAACGGGGTGAACAAGTGCAATTAATGCAAAAGTTCATGCCATGAAGTCACGTCAGGATTTTTCAGAAGCGAACACACCCAATCTACCACATTAGGACACTAAACTAATGATTCGGTCTGTTTCGTAGTATTTGGATCCATTTGAGATCGTTTCGTAACTGCATGAAACTTGTTGCAAAACTACTGAACTGGTTCAATTCATACAAAAGTTAGTGCCACGAAGTCACGTTGTAATTTTTCGCAACGAATACGCCTAATCCACCCCATTGGACCCTAAACTCATGTTTTGGTGTGTTTCATAGTGTTTGGGTGCATTTGGAATCGTTTTTTAATTGCATCAAACTCGGTGCAAAATGGGGTGACCAAGTGCAATTAATGCAAAAGCTCGTGCCACGAAGTCACATCGGGATTTTTCGTAACGGGCGCACCCAATCCACCCCATTGGTCCCCAAACTAATGCTTCGGTGTGTTTCGTAGTATTTGGGTGCATTTGGGATCATTTTGTTACTGCATGAAACTTAGTGCAAAACATACTGAACTATTGCAATTAATGCAAAAGTTCGTGCCACGAAGTCACGTTGTATGTTTTCCCAACCCCATTGGACCCTAAACTAATGTTTTGGTGCGTTTCATAGTGTTTGGGTGCATATGGGATCGTTTCGTAACTGCATGAAACTTGTTGCAAAACATACTGAACTAGGGCAATTAATGCAAAAGTTCGTGCCATGAAGTCATGTTGTAATTTTCCCAACAAACGCACCTGATCCGCACCATTGTACCCTAAACGAATGTTTTGGTGCGTTTCAAAGTGTTTGGGTGCATATGGGATCGTTTCGTAACAGCATGAACTTGTTGCAAAACATACTGAACTGGTGCAATTAATTCAAAAGTTCGTGCCACGAAGTCACGTTGTAATTTTTCGCAACGAACACACTTGATCTACTCCATTGAATCCTAAACTCATGTTTTTGTGCGTTTCATAGTATTTGGGTGCATTTGGGATCGTTTCGTAACACCATGAAACTCGATGCAAAACGGGGTGAACAAGTGCAATTAATGCAAAAGTTCATGCCATGAAGTCACGTCAGGATTTTTCAGAATGAACGCACCCAATCTACCACATTGGACAATAAACTAATGATTCAGGTCTGTTTCGTAGTATTTGGATCCATTTGAGATCGTTTCGTAACTGCATGAAACTTGTTGCAAAACTTACTGAACTGGTTCAATTCATACAAAAGTTAGTGCCACGAAGTCACGTTGTAATTTTTCGCAACGAACACACCTGATCTACTCCATTGAATCCTAAACTCATGTTTTTGTGCGTTTCATAGTATTTGGGTGCATTTGGGATCGTTTCGTAACTGCATGAAACTCGATGCAAAACGGAGTGAACAAGTGCAATTAATGCAAAAGTTCATGCCATGAAGTCACGTCAGGATTTTTCAGAACATACGCACCCAATCTGGCACATTGGACCCTAAACTAATGATTCGGTCTGTTTCGTAGTATTTGGGTCCATTTGAGATCGTTTCGTAACTGCATGAAACTTGTTGCAAAACATACTGAACTGGTTCAATTCATACAAAAGTTAGTGCCACGAAGTCACGTTGTAATTTTTCGCAACGTATACGCCTAATCCACCCCATTGGACCCTAAACTCATGTTTTGCTGTGTTTCATAGTGTTTGGGTGCATTTGGGATCGTTTCGTAACTGCATGAAACTCGGTGCAAAACTGGGTGAACTAGTGCAATTAATGCCAAAGTTAGTGCCACGAAGACACGTCGAGATTTTTCGAAACGAACGCACCCAATCCACCCCATTAGACCCTAAACTAATGCTTTGGTGTGTTTCATAGTATTTGGGTGCATTTGGGATCATTTCGTAACTTCATGAAACTTGGTGCAAAACATACTGAACTGGTGCAATACATACAAAAGTTCGTGCCACGAAGTCACGCTGTAATTTTTTGCAACGAACACGCCTGATCCACACCATTGGACCCTAAACTCATGTTTTGGTGTGTTTCATAGTGTTTGGGTGCATTTGGAATCGTTTTTTAATTGCATCAAACTCGGTGCAAAATGGGGTGAACAAGTGCAATTAATGCAAAAGCTCGTGCCACGAAAGTCACATCGGGATTTTTCGCAACGGGCGCACCCAATCCACCCCATTGGTCCCCAAACTAATGCTTCGGTGTGTTTCGTAGTATTTGGGTGCATTTGGGATCATTTCGTTACTGCATGAAACTTAGTGCAAAACATACTGAACTAGTGCAATTAATGCAAAAGTTCATGCCATGAAGTCACGTCAGGATTTTTCAGAATGAACGCACCCAATCTACCACATTGGACAATAAACTAATGATTTCGGTCTGTTTCAGTAGTATTTGGATCCATTTGAGATCGTTTCGTAACTGCATGAAACTTGTTGCAAAACTTACTGAACTGGTTCAATTCATACAAAAGTTAGTGCCACGAAGTCACGTTGTAATTTTTCGCAACGAACACACCTGATCTACTCCATTGAATCCTAAACTCATGTTTTTGTGCGTTTCATAGTATTTGGGTGCATTTGGGATCGTTTCGTAACTGCATGAAACTCGATGCAAAACGGAGTGAACAAGTGCAATTAATGCAAAAGTTCATGCCATGAAGTCACGTCAGGATTTTTCAGAACATACGCACCCAATCTGGCACATTGGACCCTAAACTAATGATTCGGTCTGTTTCGTAGTATTTGGGTCCATTTGAGATCGTTTCGTAACTGCATGAAACTTGTTGCAAAACATACTGAACTGGTTCAATTCATACAAAAGTTAGTGCCACGAAGTCACGTTGTAATTTTTCGCAACGTATACGCCTAATCCACCCCATTGGACCCTAAACTCATGTTTTGGTGTGTTTCATAGTGTTTGGGTGCATTTGGGATCGTTTCGTAACTGCATGAAACTCGGTGCAAAACTGGGTGAACTAGTGCAATTAATGCAAAAGTTCGTGCCACGAAGACACGTCGAGATTTTTCGAAACGAACGCACCCAATCCACCCCATTAGACCCTAAACTAATGCTTTGGTGTGTTTCATAGTATTTGGGTGCATTTGGGATCATTTCGTAACTTCATGAAACTTGGTGCAAAACATACTGAACTGGTGCAATACATACAAAAGTTCGTGCCACGAAGTCACGCTGTAATTTTTTGCAACGAACGCGCCTGATCCACCCCATTGGACCCTAAACTCATGTTTTGGTGTGTTTCATAGTGTTTGGGTGCATTTGGAATCGTTTTGTAATTGCATCAAACTCGGTGCAAAATGGGGTGAACAAGTGCAATTAATGCAAAAGCTCGTGCCACGAAGTCACATCGGGATTTTTCGCAACGGGCGCACCCAATCCACCCCATTGGTCCCCAAACTAATGCTTCGGTGTGTTTCGTAGTATTTGGGTGCATTTGGGATCATTTCGTTACTGCATGAAACTTAGTGCAAAACATACTGAACTAGTGCAATTAATGCAAAAGTTCGTGCCACGAAGTCACGTTGTAAGTTTTCCCAACCCCATTGGACCCTAAACTAATGTTTTGGTGCGTTTCATAGTGTTTGGGTGCATATGGGATCGTTTCGTAACTGCATGAAACTTGTTGCAAAACATACTGAACTAGTGCAATTAATGCAAAAGTTGGTGCCACGAAGTCATGTTGTAATTTTTCCCAACAAACGCACCTGATCCGCACCATTGGACCCTAAACGAATGTTTTGGTGCGTTTCAAAGTGTTTGGGTGCATATGGGATCGTTTCGTAACAGCATGAAACTTGTTGCAAAACATACTGAACTAGTGCAATTAATACAAAAGTTCGTGCCACGAAGTCACGTTGTAATTTTTCGCAACGAACGCACCTGATCTACTCCATTGAATCCTAAACTCATGTTTTTGTGCGTTTCATAGTATTTGGGTGCATTTGGGATCGTTTCGTAACAGCATGAAACTCGATGCAAAACGGGGTGAACAAGTGCAATTAATGCAAAAGTTCATGCCATGAAGTCACGTCAGGATTTTTCAGAACGAACGCACCCAATCTACCACATTGGACCATAAACTAATGATTCGGTCTGTTTCGTAGTATTTGGATCCATTTGAGATCGTTTCGTAACTGCATGAAACTTGTTGCAAAACTTACTGAACTGGTTCAATTCATACAAAAGTTAGTGCCACGAAGTCACGTTGTAATTTTTCGCAACGAATACGCCTAATCCACCCCATTGGACCCTAAACTCATGTTTTGGTGTGTTTCATAGTGTTTGGGTGCATTTGGGATCGTTTCGTAACTGCATGAAACTCGGTGCAAAACTGGGTGAACTAGTGCAATTAATGCAAAAGTTCGTGCCACGAAGACACGTCGAGATTTTTCGAAACGAACGCACCCAATCCACCCCATTAGACCCTAAACTAATGCTTTGGTGTGTTTCATAGTATTTGGGTGCATTTGGGATCATTTCGTAACTTCATGAAACTTGGTGCAAAACATACTGAACTGGTGCAATACATACAAAAGTTCGTGCCACGAAGTCACGCTGTAATTTTTTGCAACGAACACGCCTGATCCACACCATTGGACCCTAAACTCATGTTTTGGTGTGTTTCATAGTGTTTGGGTGCATTTGGAATCGTTTTTTAATTGCATCAAACTCGGTGCAAAATGGGGTGAACAAGTGCAATTAATGCAAAAGCTCGTGCCACGAAGTCACATCGGGATTTTTCGCAACGGGCGCACCCAATCCACCCCATTGGTCCCCAAACTAATGCTTCGGTGTGTTTCGTAGTATTTGGGTGCATTTGGGATCATTTCGTTACTGCATGAAACTTAGTGCAAAACATACTGAACTAGTGCAATTAATGCAAAAGTTCGTGCCACGAAGTCACGTTGTAAGTTTTCCCAACCCCATTGGACCCTAAACTAATGTTTTGGTGCGTTTCATAGTGTTTGGGTGCATATGGGATCGTTTCGTAACTGCATGAAACTTGTTGCAAAACATACTGAACTAGTGCAATTAATGCAAAAGTTGGTGCCACGAAGTCATGTTGTAATTTTTCCCAACAAACGCACCTGATCCGCACCATTGGACCCTAAACGAATGTTTTGGTGCGTTTCAAAGTGTTTGGGTGCATATGGGATCGTTTCGTAACAGCATGAAACTTGTTGCAAAACATACTGAACTAGTGCAATTAATACAAAAGTTCGTGCCACGAAGTCACGTTGTAATTTTTCGCAACGAACGCACCTGATCTACTCCATTGAATCCTAAACTCATGTTTTTGTGCATTTCATAGTATTTGGGTGCATTTGGGATCGTTTCGTAACATGCATGAAACTCGATGCAAAACGGAGTGAACAAGTGCAATTAATGCAAAAGTTCATGCCATGAAGTCACGTCAGGATTTTTCAGAACGAACGCACCCAATCTGGCACATTGGACCCTAAACTAATGATTCGGTCTGTTTCGTAGTATTTGGGTCCATTTGAGATCGTTTCGTAACTGCATGAAACTTGTTGCAAAACATACTGAACTGGTTCAATTCATACAAAAGTTAGTGCCACGAAGTCACGTTGTAATTTTTCGCAACGAATACGCCTAATCCACCCCATTGGACCCTAAACTCATGTTTTGGTGTGTTTCATAGTGTTTGGGTGCATTTGGAATCGTTTTTTAACTTGCATCAAACTCGGTGCAAAATGGGGTGACCAAGTGCAATTAATGCAAAAGCTCGTGCCACGAAGTCACATCGGGATTTTTCGCAACGGGCGCACCCAATCCACCCCATTGGTCCCCAAACTAATGCTTCGGTGTGTTTCGTAGTATTTGGGTGCATTTGGGATCATTTCGTTACTGCATGAAACTTAGTGCAAAACATACTGAACTATTGCAATTAATGCAAAAGTTCGTGCCACGAAGTCACGTTGTAAGTTTTCCCAACCCCATTGGACCCTAAACTAATATTTTGGTGCGTTTCATAGTGTTTGGGTGCATATGGGATCGTTTCGTAACTACATGAAACTTGTTGCAAAACATACTGAACTAGTGCAATTAATGCAAAAGTTCGTGCCACGAAGTCATGTTGTAATTTTCCCAACAAACGCACCTGATCCGCACCATTGGACCCTAAACGAATGTTTTGGTGCGTTTCAAAGTGTTTGGGTGCATATCGGATCGTTTCGTAACAGCATGAACTTGTTGCAAAACATACTGAACTGGTGCAATTAATTCAAAAGTTCGTGCCACGAAGTCACGTTGTAATTTTTCGCAACGAACGCACTTGATCTACTCCATTGAATCCTAAACTCATGTTTTTGTGCGTTTCATAGTATTTGGGTGCATTTGGGATCGTTTCGTAACACCATGAAACTCGATGCAAAACGGGGTGAACAAGTGCAATTAATGCAAAAGTTCATGCCATGAAGTCACGTCAGGATTTTTCAGAACGAACGCACCCAATCTACCACATTGGACAATAAACTAATGATTCGGTCTGTTTCGTAGTATTTGGATCCATTTGAGATCGTTTCGTAACTGCATGAAACTTGTTGCAAAACTTACTGAACTGGTTCAATTCATACAAAAGTTAGTGCCACGAAGTCACGTTGTAATTTTTCGCAACGAACACACCTGATCTACTCCATTGAATCCTAAACTCATGTTTTTGTGCGTTTCATAGTATTTGGGTGCATTTGGGATCGTTTCGTAACTGCATGAAACTCGATGCAAAACGGAGTGAACAAGTGCAATTAATGCAAAAGTTCATGCCATGAAGTCACGTCAGGATTTTTCAGAACATACGCACCCAATCTGGCACATTGGACCCTAAACTAATGATTCGGTCTGTTTCGTAGTATTTGGGTCCATTTGAGATCGTTTCGTAACTGCATGAAACTTGTTGCAAAACATACTGAACTGGTTCAATTCATACAAAAGTTAGTGCCACGAAGTCACGTTGTAATTTTTCGCAACGTATACGCCTAATCCACCCCATTGGACCCTAAACTCATGTTTTGCTGTGTTTCATAGTGTTTGGGTGCATTTGGGATCGTTTCGTAACTGCATGAAACTCGGTGCAAAACTGGGTGAACTAGTGCAATTAATGCAAAAGTTAGTGCCACGAAGACACGTCGAGATTTTTCGAAACGAACGCACCCAATCCACCCCATTAGACCCTAAACTAATGCTTTGGTGTGTTTCATAGTATTTGGGTGCATTTGGGATCATTTCGTAACTTCATGAAACTTGGTGCAAAACATACTGAACTGGTGCAATACATACAAAAGTTCGTGCCACGAAGTCACGCTGTAATTTTTTGCAACGAACGCGCCTGATCCACACCATTGGACCCTAAACTCATGTTTTGGTGTGTTTCATAGTGTTTGGGTGCATTTGGAATCGTTTTTTAATTGCATCAAACTCGGTGCAAAATGGGGTGAACAAGTGCAATTAATGCAAAAGCTCGTGCCACGAAGTCACATCGGGATTTTTCGCAACGGGCGCACCCAATCCACCCCATTGGTCCCCAAACTAATGCTTCGGTGTGTTTCGTAGTATTTGGGTGCATTTGGGATCATTTCGTTACTGCATGAAACTTAGTGCAAAACATACTGAACTAGTGCAATTAATGCAAAAGTTCGTGCCACGAAGTCACGTTGTAAGTTTTCCCAACCCCATTGGACCCTAAACTAATGTTTTGGTGCGTTTCATAGTGTTTGGGTGCATATGGGATCGTTTCGTAACTGCATGAAACTTGTTGCAAAACATACTGAACTAGTGCAATTAATGCAAATTTCGTGCCACGAAGTCATGTTGTTAATTTTTCCCAACAAACGCACCTGATCCGCACCATTGGACCCTAAATGAATGTTTTGGTGCGTTTCAAAGTGTTTGGGTGCATATGGGATCGTTTCGTAACAGCATGAAACTTGTTGCAAAACGTACTGAACTAGTGCAATTAATACAAAAGTTCGTGCCACGAAGTCACATTGTAATTTTCTCACACGAACGCACCTGATCTACCCCGTTGAATCCTAAAACTCATGTTTTTGTGCGTTTCATAGTGTTTGGTGCATTTGGGATCGTTTCGTAACTGCATCAAACTCGATGCAAAACGGGGTGACCAAGTGCAATTAATGCAAAAGCTCGTGCCACGAAGTCACATCGGGATTTTTTTGCAACGGGCACACCCAATCCACCCCATTGGTCCCCCAAACTAATGCTTCGGTGTGTTTCGTAGTATTTGGGTGCATTTGGGATCATTTCGTTACTGCATTAAACTTAGTGCAAAACATACTGAACTATTGCAATTAATGCAAAAGTTCGTGCCACGAAGTCACGTTGTAAGTTTTCCCAACCCCATTGGACCCTAAACTAATGTTTTGGTGCGTTTCATAGTGTTTGGGTGCATATGGGATCGTTTCGTAACTGCATGAAACTTGTTGCAAAACATACTGAACTAGTGCAATTAATGCAAAAGTTGGTGCCACGAAGTCATGTTGTAATTTTTCCCAACAAACGCACCTGATCCGCACCATTGGACCCTAAACGAATGTTTTGGTGCGTTTCAAAGTGTTTGGGTGCATATGGGATCGTTTCGTAACAGCATGAAACTTGTTGCAAAACATACTGAACTGGTGCAATTAATACAAAAGTTCGTGCCACGAAGTCACGTTGTAATTTTTCGCAACGAACGCACTGATCTACTCCATTGAATCCTAAACTCATGTTTTTGTGCGTTTCATAGTATTTGGGTGCATTTGGGATCGTTTCGTAACAGCATGAAACTCGATGCAAAACGGGGTGAACAAGTGCAATTAATGCAAAAGTTCATGCCATGAAGTCACGTCAGGATTTTTCAGAACGAACGCACCCAATCTACCACATTGGACAATAAACTAATGATTCGGTCTGTTTCGTAGTATTTGGATCCATTTGAGATCGTTTCGTAACTGCATGAAACTTGTTGCAAAACTTACTGAACTGGTTCAATTCATACAAAAGTTAGTGCCACGAAGTCACGTTGTAATTTTTCGCAACGTATACGCCTAATCCACCCCATTGGACCCTAAACTCATGTTTTGGTGTGTTTCATAGTGTTTGGGTGCATTTGGGATCGTTTCGTAACTGCATGAAACTCGGTGCAAAACTGGGTGAACTAGTGCAATTAATGCAAAAGTTAGTGCCACGAAGACACGTCGAGATTTTTCGAAACGAACGCACCCAATCCACCCCATTAGACCCTAAACTAATGCTTTGGTGTGTTTCATAGTATTTGGGTGCATTTGGGATCATTTCGTAACTTCATGAAACTTGGTGCAAAACATACTGAACTGGTGCAATACATACAAAAGTTCGTGCCACGAAGTCACGCTGTAATTTTTTGCAACGAACACGCCTGATCCACACCATTGGACCCTAAACTCATGTTTTGGTGTGTTTCATAGTGTTTGGGTGCATTTGGAATCGTTTTTTAATTGCATCAAACTCGGTGCAAAATGGGGTGAACAAGTGCAATTAATGCAAAAGCTCGTGCCACGAAAGTCACATCGGGATTTTTCGCAACGGGCGCACCCAATCCACCCCATTGGTCCCCAAACTAATGCTTCGGTGTGTTTCGTAGTATTTGGGTGCATTTGGGATCATTTTCGTTACTGCATGAAACTTAGTGCAAAACATACTGAACTAGTGCAATTAATGCAAAAGTTCGTGCCACGAAGTCACGTTGTAAGTTTTCCCAACCCCATTGGACCCTAAACTAATGTTTTGGTGCGTTTCATAGTGTTTGGGTGCATATGGGATCGTTTCGTAACTGCATGAAACTTGTTGCAAAACATACTGAACTAGTGCAATTAATGCAAAAGTTCGTGCCACGAAGTCATGTTGTAATTTTTCCCAACAAACGCACCTGATCCGCACCATTGGACCCTAAACGAATGTTTTGGTGCGTTTCAAAGTGTTTGGGTGCATATGGGATCGTTTCGTAACAGCATGAAACTTGTTGCAAAACATACTGAACTAGTGCAATTAATACAAAAGTTCGTGCCACGAAGTCACGTTGTAATTTTTTCGCAACGAACACACCTGATCTACTCCATTGAATCCTAAACTCATGTTTTTGTGCGTTTCATAGTATTTGGGTGCATTTGGGATCGTTTCGTAACTGCATGAAACTCGATGCAAAACGGGGTGAACAAGTGCAATTAATGCAAAAGTTCATGCCATGAAGTCACGTCAGGATTTTTCAGAACGAACGCACCCAATCTAGCACATTGGACCCTAAACTAATGATTCGGTCTGTTTCGTAGTATTTGGGTCCATTTGAGATCGTTTCGTAACTGCATGAAACTTGTTGCAAAACATACTGAACTGGTTCAATTCATACAAAAGTTAGTGCCACGAAGTCACGTTGTAATTTTTCGCAACGAATACGCCCTAATCCACCCCATTGGACCCTAAACTCATGTTTTGTGTGTTTCATAGTGTTTGGGTGCATTTGGGATCGTTTCGTAACTGCATGAAACTCGGTGCAAAACTGGGTGAACTAGTGCAATTAATGCAAAAGTTCGTGCCACGAAGACACGTCGGATTTTTCGAAACGAACGCACCCAATCCACCCCATTAGACCCTAAACTAATGCTTTGGTGTGTTTCATAGTATTTGGGTGCATTTGGGATCATTTCGTAACTTCATGAAACTTGGTGCAAAACATACTGAACTGGTGCAATACATACAAAAGTTCGTGCCACGAAGTCACGCTGTAATTTTTTTGCAACGAACGCGCCTGATCCACCCCATTGGACCCTAAACTCATGTTTTGGTGTGTTTCATAGTGTTTGGGTGCATTTGGAATCGTTTTGTAATTGCATCAAACTCGGTGCAAAATGGGGTGAACAAGTGCAATTAATGCAAAAGCTCGTGCCACGAAGTCACATCGGGATTTTTCGCAACGGGCGCACCCAATCCACCCCATTGGTCCCCAAACTAATGCTTCGGTGTGTTTCGTAGTATTTGGGTGCATTTGGGATCATTTCGTTACTGCATGAAACTTAGTGCAAAACATACTGAACTAGTGCAATTAATGCAAAAGTTCGTGCCACGAAGTCACGTTGTAAGTTTTCCCAACCCCATTGGACCCTAAACTAATGTTTTGGTGCGTTTCATAGTGTTGGGTGCATATGGGATCGTTTCGTAACTGCATGAAACTTGTTGCAAAACATACTGAACTAGTGCAATTAATGCAAAAGTTGGTGCCACGAAGTCATGTTGTAATTTTTCCCAACAAACGCACCTGATCCGCACCATTGGACCCTAAACGAATGTTTTGGTGCGTTTCAAAGTGTTTGGGTGCATATGGGATCGTTTCGTAACAGCATGAAACTTGTTGCAAAACATACTGAACTAGTGCAATTAATACAAAAGTTCGTGCCACGAAGTCACTTTGTAATTTTTCGCAACGAACGCACCTGATCTACTCCATTGAATCCTAAACTCATGTTTTGTGCGTTTCATAGTATTTGGGTGCATTTGGGATCGTTTCGTAACAGCATGAAACTCGATGCAAAACGGGGTGAACAAGTGCCAATTAATGCAAAAGTTCTGGCCACTGAAGTCACATCAGGATTTTTCAGAACGAACGCAACCCAATCCTACCACATTGGACCCTAAACTAATGCCTTCGGTGCTGTTTCGTAGTATTTGGATCCATCTGAGATCGTTTCGTAACTGCATGAAACTTGTTGCAAAACTTACTGAACTGGTTCAATTTCATACAAAAGTTAGTTGCCACGAAGTCACGTTGTAATCTTTTCGCAACGTATACGCCAACCCCCCATTGGACCCCTAAACTAATGTTTTGGTGCGTTTCATAGTGTTTGGGTGCATATGGGATCGTTTCGTAACTGCCATGAAACTTGTTGCAAAACATACTGAACTAGTTGCAATTAATGCAAAGTTCGTTTGCCACGAAGTCATTGTTGTAATTTTCCCAACAAACGCACCTGATCCGCACCATTGGACCCTAAACTGAATGTTTTGGTGCGTTTCAAAGTGTTTGGGTGCATATCGGAT